>NC_135500.1:191921567-192137613 GCF_052857255.1 Amblyomma americanum | reverse complement strand
GGTGGTCGAAATTATGCCGGAGCCCTCCACTACGGCACCTCTTTCTTCCTTTCTTCTTTCACGCCCTCGCTTATCCCTTCCCTTACAGCGCGGTTCAGGTGTCCAACGATATATGAGACAGATACTGCGCCATTTCCTTTCCCCAAAAAAACAATTATTATTATTATTTCACCTCCACGAATATAGTCTCTAAAGGGCGCCTAATTCTTTTGGTATCCGTGCGCTGCTAACATTGTATAAGTTTATTCTTTTGGTTTTATTCTCTTGGTTTCCGTGTGCTGCTAATATTGAATAACTTTATTCTTTTGGTTATGTAACATTATATGTTCACTCCTGCTTGGGCCAAGCAGTGGCCTGCAGTATTATGAAATAAATAAAATAATAGAGCCGACGTCTTCGGTTGCGGATCACGCGGTCCGGAGAACATTGTCCCCGACTGTACCTTGTCCTCCTGGACTGAAGAAGACGATACCGCGCCAGGTGGCAGGAGTTTAATGGTACTCGTATAGCAGTATAGCCAAGGGAATTGTAATGGGAAAAGGCCAAGTAACTGTCTCTCTTCAAGGAGACGTCAGCCTCAAGAGTGCGTCAAAACAAACGTTCCTCCTAGAGAGGAAGACAGTTCATCGACGAAAAACGTAAGGGTTGGCCTGATCGACTTTAGTCTGGCCCATGGAGCATTGAAGGCAGGTAGATGATGGTGATAAAAAGGTGGCTTTTGATGGTGATACTGGTAATGGATGCGAGGGTGATGCACCTAAAATGCAAGAAGAGCAGAGGCGCAAACTGAGTTGTGTGCCCAGAGAAGTTCGTGCATGCGTATCCAGAGTTTTCACATCGCCCCCTTATCGCCTGTCCTGCTTACGGGGTTGACTATAGGGCCCGAATCCGTTTCGGCTGGGGTCCTACTGGAATGAGCTATCTGGGCTGGGTCGGTTAGAGTGAATTTCGAAAAGAAGAAACAGCGCGCACGGGTGGCACAAACAGAAGAGACGCACAACACAGTGGTGAACTGTAAACTGGAATTTATATTGAAGAAAACAGGTTTATAAAGATATTAATCGCGCATGACAAGAGCAACTGGTAATAAATACTGTTCGGGCACTGAGTCATCGTATAACTGAGGAGACAGCAGACGCATATCACACCGAAAAAGCAGGCGACACGTGCGTAAGCCCAATTACTCAGTCTGCATAAAAAGGAATTCGTGTTTATTGATATTTTTATGGAGGAAAAACGCTAAGGCGCCCGTGTGCTGTGCGTTGTCAGTGCACATTAAAGATCCCCAGGTGGTCGAAATTGTTCCGGAGCCCTCCACTACGGCACCTATTTCTTCCTTTCTTCTTTCACTCCCTCCTTTATCCCTTCCCTTACGGCGCGGTTCGGGTGTCCAACGATATATGAAGCAGATACTGCGCCATTTCCTTTCCACAAAAACCAATTATTATTATTATTATTATTATTATTATTATTATTATTATTATTATTTATTGATAAAAACTACTCGGGCATTACCCATTGCCCCATGCGCGATTAATGTCTTGATTGATTCCTTCAATAATAAAAATGGATAGTTCAGCGCTTTGTTTTTGTGCGCGTCGTCTATTTATACCATCTGTGCGCCCTATAGACGGTGCCGCTTTGTGGATTCTAAGCTGTGGCTTCTATGTTCTAAATTAACACCAATAAAGGCTTAGCGCTGGCACGCTTAGTCATGACAGCGCCTTCTCTATTTTTACAATAGAGGAGGCGCTGGTCATTATCTTGACTTTGATAAGCGGCGCGCTGCACAGTACGTGCGTCGAGGAAGACGCACATGTAAAGGAACGGACGACACCCACGAAAATCGCGCGCTAGTAGGAGTGATAGGTTACCAAAGGCGCCTCGGCGCTTCGGCGCGGCCTTTGTGGCCTCGCCAACACTGCACGCTTTTATACTGCGGCCCCTGGCAGCGCGGCGCCCTTGACACTGGCGGCGGGTGAGACGGCCCCTGCTAGTTGAGAGCCGCGCGGATGTGTCGGAGGTGAGAGCGCAAAGCGAGGGAGCTGAGAGGGTACAGTTGAGGGCTGGACACAAAATGGGGGCAGACAAGATGCGGGCCTCGCCAACACCACCCGGGCTGGCTGCAGCGGAGTTGGAGGATGGAGAGATGGCGGTAAACAAGCGCGGCGTCGTGAAGGCGAGCGCCTTTCGTCACTCAGGTTGCGTGAAAAGAGTGGTCCGGTGCGATTTTCAGACTTTCCTGGGTTGGCGTGTGTATCCCTGGAGGTCACTCTCGTCAGTGATAATAATAATAATAATAATAATAATAATAATAATAATAATAATAATAATAATAATAATAATAATAATAATAATAATTGGTTTTTGGGGAAAGGAAATGGCGCAGTATCTGTCTCATATATCGTTGGACACCTGAACCGCGCCGTAAGGGAAGGGATTAAGGAGGGATAAGTCTATGAGCACCGGCGCTATTCGTTCTACGGGGTGAAATAATAATAATAATTGGTTTTTGGTGGAAAGGAAATGGCGCAGTATCTGTCTCGTATATCGCTGGACACCTGCACTGCGCTGTAAGGAAAGGCATAAATGAGTGAGTGAAAGAAGAAAGGAAGAGAGAGGTGCCGTAGTGGAGGGCTCCGGAATAATTTCGACCACCTGGGGATCTTTAACGTGCACTGACATCGCACAGCACACGGGCGCCTTAGCGTTTTGCCTCCATAAAAACGCAGCGGCCGCGGTCGGGATCGAACCCGGGAACTCCGGATCAGTAGTCGAGCGCCCTAACCACTGAGCCACCGCGGCGGGTCAACGGGGTGGTGTTGGCACCGCTGTGCATGCAATCGCTAGAGACGTCCTGCACTCTAAACAGAAAAGAGTAAAAAAAGGAGTAAGCTGTTCTCCAGCGCACCCGCTTTAAAAAGGGAGTGATGCGACAACTCGGTGACGTTGTATGGGAGACCTTGCATTGCTACCGCGAGGGATGGCAGCCCACTGCTGCTCTCTAAATCCGGACGCCTGCCGTTCTCAACGTGCTCCAAACATATCTTGGTTTGAACGTTGGTGTTCTTTGCTTCATGTCGCGACCCTAGAAGCCGAGCCAAGAGATGCGACGAGCAATATATTCTACAAAAAAATGAAAGGAAAAATTGGCCCCCGGTTTACGTGGCTAAGCTAAATGCGATTCAGGGACGCTAGCTCGTCTTCCTTTGTTAACTTTGTTTATCATCCTTGTTTAGCTTTTTGCAAGCTTGAAACTTAGAGTTGCTCCCAAATGTTTTTTCGGTCGTTCCTCGGCTTTCCTGTTGCGATAAGCGGCCTGAGCTGCTCGCTGCGATTCGAGCCGCCGGTCTCTGAGGCGACTTGTACACGCCTCTCTCTCTACAGCATACACCTCCGGATACTTCGTCGTTCGCCTCTTCGTTCTCGTTCTCCGCGTGTCTCTCTCTCATGCTGCCGCCTCGCTGTATCCAATGGACCGGTCGACTCACGTTAGCGCTCTCTTCTTTAGCGCTGCTGTCGAGCTCACCGCGCACGTCGTTCGGCATCGGAATCTGTCGGAGGACAGGCTCCATCCATCATTTACCGTTTGGTGCACTGCGTTACTCGGGCGACTTCTTTCTGTGGATGCGCACGCAGCCGCGTGTCTTCTGTAATCATCACACCCTCTCTCCACTTGGCTGCAGCTGGCACGACGTCCTCCGAGTTTGTCCGGTTTACACTTAGGCTTCATTCACACATCACGGATTATTCGCTAGTGCCATATCTTTTTATAGTGCTGGTGCACTAAAACTGAGGAGGTTGGGGGGGGGGGGGGGGGGGGCGAAGGACCGTACAATAAGGGTCACTGCAGGCGAGCAATTAGAAAGGTTACAGGAGCAGCGAAGCGCGTTGCCTTGCGGTATATACTGAGAGACGAGTAACTGTCTCAGCAGTTTTGTGCCCTGTGCGTTTGGGCGACGATCTACGCACGTCACACGTGGTCACACTCGGTCGCACGTGCTTCCGGCGTGCCGCAACCGATGGGAACCTTCACGCGGGCGCTCGCTCGATCGCCGTCTGCGCACTGGCGCCAACACAAGCCCCCCATTCCTCCTCATCCTCCTCTACTTCGTGGCGTACGTAACACGTACGGAGACGTATACACGCAAGCTCGCGGCCCCGGGAAAGGGTACGCGCTTCAAACGCGCACGCGTGGGCGGCCCGCGAAGAAGAAATTCCGCGGCGTCAATCAGCGCAGACGACGCGGAGACGTTCCACGAACGAAACGGCGGTCGTGCGTGCGCCGGCCCTGCCAGGTCTCCCGGAGCGCTGGCGCTCTACTAGCTGGCACTCGTAGCGCGCGACTGTCGCGCCTTCGCTTTCCCTTCTTCCTCCTCCTCCTCCTCCTCCCCTGCCCGCTGCTGCTGTTTCTTTAGTGGGTGTTGCATACATACCACTGTCGTTGCCTAGCGCTTCTAACGTCGCTGGGGCGAAAAAATAAAAGAGAGAGAGAGAGAGAGAGAGAGAGAGAGAGAGAGAGAGAGAGAGAGAGAGAGAGAGAGAGAGACGTTGTTTGAAGAGGACCCGCGGGTGGTGCTCATGGCGACATGTGGCCCATATTCCCGGCGCGAAGTTGTGTTTCGTGTGTAGTAGTTCTGGACGGGTGGTAAGGTGAAGTTTCTTTGATCGGGTTCGGCGTGTATACGACATGGATGAGCGCTGTCTTTAAAAGGGCAGCTGCGTTTCTTCGTACGAAACAACCCTTTAGCGGGAAACTGACATTTAAACGCAAGTCAAATGAACAGCGAAGGAATAGGTTGGGGAGCTATTGAAGCTGCTTATTGTGACCCAGGCGTTGCAAAATGGCTGGGACCGCGGAGGTACAATAAAGCGGAAATGTGGGCTAGTTGGTACTGGCCGCACATATGTTCTGAGCACTAAAGGACAAGGACCGCGGGAAGAAACACACCCAGCAATAGCATTTTTGAGCGGGAAACCGTTTATGAACGCAATTTTCTCATATAATGTAAGATTTCACTGTAACAATTAATATATCCGCAGATCACGCGTCGGCAGTCTTGTATTTTTTTTTGTTCTATTCACGTTTTTGCTATCGTCAAAAGCATTCCCCATTGGTTTTCTATGGCAGTCCTAGCAGTTCGATGCGGTCGCTGGAAACAGTTCAAAAGAAAGATTTTACTGCATATGAGAATAATGAACCATTATGTTGAATATTTCCTTAACAGTGCCTCACAGTTTTCCAGTTTTCACAATTTTTTCCCTAGAAAGCTGGACTCGGGCAGCTCCTCTGCAGTGTAAGTACAATGCTAAGTACAAAAATAACGCGCAATCCGCTCTAGCTCGACAGTGGTAAGCACCAGGGAAATGCGTGCTTTTATACGATACCTTGCTGCGCGTGTAGAGGAACACCAGGACGTAATGCAATGCCTGATCCGCCCTGTGTGCTTGTTGCCGTACGGCGGCTATAGAAATGAGATTTGCAGCCTTTGTTTCCAAAGGCCTGCAGCGCAGCCAGCAGCTGCCGCAGGCGTCCATGCATGCAGCTTCGAAGCCACTGCAGCCTGACATTTCGCCGTACTTAATCCTATCGGACTTTGCTCCTCTTGAGAAGTATACGCACTAAGTTCGAGCCATTTGACTAACGACCGCGTTCGTAACGGTGCCGCAGGAGTTGAGCTGAAAGACGTCTTTATTTAAAGCCTGTTATCCCGTAAAAAAAAAATAAAAGTGAAAGCGAGCGATGATGCCGCAGTGGAATAATAATAATAATAATAATAATAATTGGTTTTGGGGGGAAAGGAAATGGCGCAGTATCTGTCTCATATATCGTTGGACACCTGAACCGTGCCGTAAGGGAAGGGATAAAGGAGTGAGTGAAAGAAGAAAGGAAGAGAGAGGTGCCGTAGTGGAGGGCTCCGGAATAATTTCGACCACCTGGGGATCTTTAACGTGCACTGACATCGCACAGCACACGGGCACCTTAGCGTTTTTCCTCCATAAAAACGCAGCCGCCGTGGTCGGGTTCGAACCCGGGAACTCCGGATCAGTAGTCGAGCGCCCTAACCACTGAGCCACCGCGGCGGGGTCTGCAGTGGAAGAGCAATATGAGATTTAGTGCGCCGGTGATAATTAATTCCTACTACTAAAGAAAAAGTGCTGTACTAAATTCTACACCGAATGCATTGCTTATCATCCTGCTCTGCTTTTAGGAGATGATGCAATTATTGATATATCATGCGTTTTTAGCTTTCTTAAAGAAACCGGACTTCTCAAGAGGCTCTAAAATTTTTTGCCCACTGGTCCGTTTGTATTTTAGTACACCTCAGCCACTTTCTCATTCTGGAGAAAAGGGCTGAGGTTGCTTTTGTTTTGACTGGTTGGGGCCCTCCAGTCCTTGCGCAGGCAAGGGCAGCTGATGAGGTTACCCGACCTCCTTTGCAACTTTTAATGTTAGCCATTTATAAATCTTGTTTTTGCTCCGAATACTAGCTAGAAGGAAATGCCTTTTCAAGCTCTCTACACCGCCATAATTTTTCATCTTTGTAAAAATCTGCAGAAAAATATTCTTTATACCTTGAGCTTGGCGCATGATAGCCTTAGATACTTATGCGCCATTAAACACAACACAACACATAATTAATTCTTACTTTGCTACGTGCGCTGTGCTGGTAGAATGGATTCTTTGTCACCTTTATGGGCATCATAATGGGATAAAAGGCAAGAAGGTGGGAGGGGGGTGGGGGTTGATTTCAGTCTTTCCTTGTATATACGCTCTCCTTGGCCGGTTTTATAGCCGCGCACTGCTCGGGCGCAAATCTGGTTATCCCTTTTGCTCCGAATACTTAGCGACATTTGAATTTTATGGTGCTCGCGTCCTTCAACTGCACGCTTCGCAGAGGAATACTACCGATATTTATTTTGTATTTATTTTTAGCTGGGTTAAACCACACGGGTGCGCAACTGCTGAACTCCTCTATCAGAGATGCAGTAAAAACTATTAACAGTCTACAGAAATTTGAAGAAACCGATGGTGGTACGTATAGAGAGTAAATTGCACGCGTGGTGAGTCTCCCCCCCCCCCCCCCCCCCCCCCCCCCCTCTGCTTCCGTCTCCCTTGTCCTCACGGTATGCCCCAGCCGTGGCTGGAAATCGTACGAGAGATTTCTCTTTGAGCACTTGTTGTGGAGGGTTCATAGCACGCATTTGTATGACATAACCATGCACTACCGTTTAGGTAGACTTCTATATCCCCCCGCACATATTTCTCTCACCAAATCCCAAGAGGTTGCGTGGAGGCAACTCCCAACGAACACCTTCCCCAACCCCGCTATATATGCCCGCATATACCCTGGGGTCTACTCTCCCTCCTGTCAACTATGTGGCCAACATGCCACTCTATCCCACATACTCTGGGCTTGCCCTCAGGACTCCCCTCCGCGAGGTTGCAGCTCTCGAATCCAGACCAGTGGGAGGCCGCATTGCTCAGTTCCGACTCGGACACACAGATCCGGGTTGTGACAAGGGCCCTAGAAGTCGCCGGACGCCACGGGCTCATGGCCACTTGATGGGGCTATAACCCCACGCCAACTGCTACCTTGGTCGATGAAAATAAAGTTTATCCTTCTCGTCCTCCTGTGTGACGTGGTACCGTTGTCACAGCAACAGCGGGAAGATTTGCCAGACCACGCGCACTATTCAAGCGCGTTTTGGGGGACCTTGAACAAGCCCCCTAGTTTTAATATTTTGGCGGAAACCTGACGCCAAAGCATGCCATCTTTTTCGTGCCAGTCAGCTATGCCTGTCTGGTACTTTCGAAACAACGCAGCGTCTCTTTGCTATATTTGCTTGTCATCTTTAGTACAACCAATCACGCACACATGTCACGCGTCCCATACTGTCATCTATTGATTCGTGCCGCCTGTTAGACACGCACACCGCACTACACAACGCGACACCACACCACACCACACCACACCACACCATACCACACCACACCGCACTACACAACGCGACACCACACCACACCACACTACACAACGCGACACCACACCACACCACACCACACCACACCGCACCGCACAGCACAGCACAGCACCGCACCATTTGACACTTGCTGCCATTATATTTGCAGGATGCCATCGAAAGATCTCGCAAAAAGTGCGCACTGCAGGTCATTCCGAGCATATCGCGTGTGAGCTGCTTTCATGAATCCTCGCTTCGAATTCTCGGTCCGAGACCGCGTCGCCTTTCGATTAACCGGTCGCGCAGAACGTCTCGTGTTGTTTTGCTTTCCGGTTCAGGAATTTATGAAGACATTTCGCAACTCACTGTCCGCCTCTGCTGTTATCGTCTTTTATGTTATGTTTGTTTCGTTTTTCTTTTCCCCATATCGCGACGCCGCTACATCTCGGGAATTAGCCGATATACATAGCTTGCCGTGCGGACAAAGCTCGTGTGGGGAAATATCTGGCCGCAGAGCCGTTTCCGCCGCAGTGCCCGCGGCAGGTTCTTGGGACGAAAGCGTCTCAAAGACTTCCCGGGTATGTACAAACCTGCGCAGATGTCGACATCGCTGAGCGAGAGCGATTTCCTTATAGATCGAAGTTCCGCGAAACCTCTCACTGTCATTGCGGCAGCCAAGCACATGGCAACAGTATAACACTTCGGCTCTGCTGGTCGAAGCGTGCGGGCGGCCGACAGCTTCGTCGAATATGAGCGTTTTCACGAGTGCGTGTGCACGAGAGAGAGCGAGAGAGAAAGGAGAGGGCTGTCAGTTCTGTCTCAGACGTGCCACTAATTCACGCAGGTGTTTGCGTTTACTTAGCGTGAGCGTGCCTACTGGGACACGGCGAGAAGCTCGCGCCAGAAACCTCCTTCGATCGGTATAGGTGCTGTAACGTGCACGCACGCACATGCGACCGACTCGAGAGCGGAGCTCAGCTCGAGTGCAGCTGCGCGAGGGTTCTGAGAAGGAGCTTGCAACCCGCGCAGCAGGAAATTACTCGACGTAACGCAACGGCAACCCTCTACAAGCCCCCGCCACGCACAGAGACTTTTTCCCCCGCTTTTCGCGTTTTTTTTAGAAAGAAAACAAAAGTACACATTGACATTCGGAAGCACTTAGCTGGTTATACCAGCGCACTGCAAAAAAAAAAAAAAAAACTCTTAGTGCACGGCTGGTCTTGATCATGAAGGGAGAAAAAGGCAATCGAAGAGAAATGGTGTACGTACCGTATTCGTTTATTTCTTTCTAACTTTACCAACAGCGCAAGGCTTGGTATTACGGTGTAGAGAGGGGAAAAATAATCAATACAACACAATCGCAGGTCAGATATAAGCTATTAACAATGCAGCACAGTCCGAGGTATCAATGATTTAAACACTACCTTGCGATTCGAGCGCCTTTTACTTCCATCGTCGCTTCAAGGCCGCAGAAGAGAGAGAGAGAGAGAGAGAGAGAGAGAGAGAGAGAGAGAGAGAGAGAGAGAGAGAGAGTCTTTCATGTACTAGATGTACTGCTGGCGTACTAAATGTAGTGTATATAGTATGCTAGATAGAACGTAACCTCTTTGTTACTCTATGCTGCTGAGTCTAGGTTGCTTTCATTTTCAGCGTCCCTTACAGTTCAAGGCTCAGCGATTTGTAAAAAAAACGAACACAAAGGGGTAGGCCAGCGCTTCATCCTGTAACACAGTATACGTAGGTTTGAGATATATCTAATCCGGATATTTCGAATTATTGGGTATTTCAAACACACAGATTGTTATCTTGAAAATCCTCTGTAAAAGTATAGGGAAGTGTATTTGCGCAGTATATCAAACTACAGTCTTAACGGTCGTTCGATATATCGAATAGCGCGCTTCTCTTAACGGCGCTCGGTCGGGTGTGCGGTCTTGATGCTGGAGGCGCTCGCGATGCTTACCACGTGACGAGGTGAATGGTGTGCGAGTTTCAGGCTGGCCTTCGGTCTCTTGGACTCATTTTCCACGCAATATCACGGTTATGCAGGGAAGCCAACCTAACTAAAGCATAGCGGCGGCCATGTCTATTGCGATTTTTCATATATCGAATTATCAATATATCGAACTATTTCGCTATCCCCTTCGAGTTCAGTATATCCGATTTCGACTACCACCCTGCGCATCGTGCGCATGCGATACAGCTACAAATGATTCCGTTCATGTTCGCGAGCGAATATGAAGTCCTCAGAGTATATTGATTAGCCGCATGCATTTTCGAACCTATTTCTCGAAGCGTCAGCTGCCAGAGATTATGCATACCGAAAGCGTGCTGTGAAATTTATCACCCCCCCCCCCCCCCCTTCTTCGTGCGGCAAAACAACATGAAATTTCAGCGCGGGCGCACTCATACGTCAGCGAGCGATAGGGTGATCTTCAGTCTTGATATTTATTTGTTATTTACGTGAGTATTATCGTTTTTAGGTGCTCTGAAATTAACCTAGTTTACTCATTTCAATTATTAGGCCTGATTCAATAATTGCAGGTTTTTTGCCTTACATTTATCCTGTATAGAAGCGAGAGAAATGTTCAATTTCGGAACGTTCGCCCCACATTTTCATTGCCCCTGGTTGTCAGGGTGAAGTTAATAAAGTGTATGTATACAGGTCCCTCCAATATGAAAAGGGATAACCAGTTTGCTACAAAAAGGCTAATCTTTCCGGCATTTCCTCTACTAAGGTTGGAATTGACTTTCGGATATTATACACGGAGAGGAATACTATAGTTACAAAACAGGAAAAAAAACTGTGCTTGTCACACATAATTATGAAATCATCGCCCATTTGGATGCTCGAACGTGGTTTCTTTTTCATACTGGAGCGACCTGGGCGATGCGAGAAATTAAAAACAATAAAAAGAAAGGCGCAGTGTGGGGCGGGCGAAAGCAAGAAAATGAGAGGGGTGTACCACTGTTCATTCCACGAGAGGGAAAGCTCCCAGAGAAAGGGGTGTGTACGCGTGCCCCCCGAACATGATGATGCCGGCGCGATTCTTATCAGCTATCGATTCGCCGTCACGCCTCTCTCCGGTGATGCAACATTATAGCGACCGGAGCAATGGTGACCTTCATACTACACTGGCCACGGTGGGGAAGGGAAGGGGGTGGGGCAGCCCTTGTTTAGGCGATGAATGACGGCCGTGTTTCTTTTACGAGTCTCCGTATACCCGTTCCTGGCCAGTGGGGCCAGGTCGAAATGACTGAAGCGAGCCTGGTCGATGCGTGTGTGTGCATTCCCGGAAGTGTCGGAGGAAGCGCCGCGATCGCCGCTGGGAGGTGGGCTCTCGCTTCGAGGCGTTGGAGTGCATCGGTCTAGTACACTCGATTGTGCGCGGCGGTTGGCGCCGCTGTGGCAGAGGGTAGAGTTGCTGCGACACGCTCTCTTGCTGTCTCATTTTCTCCTTCACAGCGGTAGCTTTATGCGGGCCTCTCATGGATGTAGATGGCGTCGGCGTCGCCAAAAACTTCCGCGATCGTCTGCAAGCGAAAGAGGGTGTTATCCTGGTGGACTCTGCTTTCGCAGATGTGTCCTGTGTGGTCCATGTGTGGTCTTTGCTTCACTGGTTTGCGAGGGAAGGAGGGTGGGGAGGGGGAGGTGCTGTCGCTATCGCTGCCTCATCTTCCCCCTGCAGGAGGTCGAGAGCCTTGCGAGGTTCTTTCGTGAGCCATCGAACTGCGTCGTCCCGGGTCTTGCCTTCTCTTCATCGCTACATCTGGGACATGAGCCCGGTGCGAATTGTCAAGACTGTCCATAGGGCTTAGCACTGTGTAATAACGGTTGTTTGTAATTAAAAATTAATTGAATTTTTCTCTTCTTCTCTCTTGAGTTACCTATTCTCTGCAGACTGCTGTACGCTTGTTTTATATACAATCATTTTGTCCTTCATCGATATTTCTCTTCCAATGCAAGCTCTTTAGAATTTAGTAATCAGTTTCCTTCACTTTCGCATAGTGCTCGAAAGAGCCATTAGAGTAAATAAATAAATAAATAAATAAATAAATAAATAAATAAATAAATTCGCTCGGTTTCTGGCTGCGGCAGTGACAGACTGCGAACGGGGGGGCTCTGTGGCTATGGAGTTCGGCTGCTATAGGCTCTGATTTCGGTGCACGGCAAGAAAATTAGAGATGGTCTAAATTAATTCGGAACATTCTACTACGGCATCTGCCTCACAACACACAATGCTGCTCGTAAAGAGCCGCGGATAGTTAAACAGTCTTTGAAAAAAGTGTGTACTCAGAGTAGCTATATACCTCAATGTCAAAAGCGCTGTCAACCGATGTCTGTCTTCGCGGTCTATAAAAATACTCGTCAAGAATATTTACTCCGCCGTTTTAACCTCGACGTCATCGTTTTTTTAACGTCCTCTCTGGCGCCAGCTTTTTTTTCGCTTCGCGGGCGAAAAGAGGAGCTAAATTTAGAACTTCACTGCAGTGAACTGACTTGCTTCTTACTCTTCTTGTTCAGAACTGGACTGCCTCGCGGCCTTTCCACGCTCGCTCCCTGCTGCCTTCGTTCTCTCGGAGGCGTCGTTGCAACACGGCAGCGTACGTTGTCAGCCGCTCGTCAAACCATTGAGTAAAAAGTAAAAGGAAAAAAAAAAGTGGGAATTGGTTGCATTTGGCGCAGAAAAGAAAGTGCCGGTCTCGTCGTCTCGCGCAGCGTGCAATATAAAAACAAGAACTGCGCAAAAAAAAAAAGGACGGCACAAGAGAGAAGAAGCACACGGGACGAGCGCAGACTAACTGTTGTCCCATCCTTTTTTGGGCAGTTCTTGTTTTTATAATGTCGTACGGTCGTACCAAATATCCCCTCACCGTACTCTTCTAGAAAGTGCTATCCTGACTTTTCACTTGCTTTCGTCTGCACTGTCGAAAGACCTGGTGCGTCAGTCTTTTATGTCGCAGTTTTAGAGGTCGTCGAGTTGTGAGTATGAGGAGGAGTAATTAACTTTATTGTACACGGTCGTCTCTAGGTTGCATGTGGTTAAGGGATGGTTGTTGCTGAGAAAATGCGCTGGTCCCGAAGCGATCTATTGGGCGTGCGCAGCATAGTCGTACAAAGAAAGGTGAGTTAACTGTCACGCGCTGGAAATGGAAGAAACAGAATGATGCAGGCGTACCACGACTCGTCTTGCACCGGTACCGATATAGCGTTCAGCTGCTGAGCACCAGGACGCGGGATCGAATCCCGCTGCCGCGGCTACAGTGCGCACTTCGATCGAGGCGAAATAGGAGACACGCCATTGTGCACTGCAATGCCAGCGCATAGTAACAATTATACTATTGCTAGCGCCAAACTATCGGTCTGCCAAAACCGGTCTTAGGCACCGGCCAATCCATATTGAAAAATGTGTATAGGTTTGAATTGGTCGGCAAATAGTATTATGGCACATTTCTTTTGACTTTATGGGATTAATCTCCCAAGGCGACTCGGGCTTTGAGGGACACCTTAGTGGAGGGCTCTGGATAATTTCGACTACCCATTGTTAATTATCGCGCACTGGCATCAGGCAATGCATGAATGTCGCGGGTTCGTACCCGCCCGCTACGGTAGCATTTCGATGGAGGAAAAATGTTAGAGGTCCGTGTACTGTGCGGTGTCAGTGAACGTTAGAAACCCAGGTGGTCGAAATTACCCGGATCCCTCCACTACAGCGTCCCTTATAGCCTGAGGCGCTTTGGGAAGTCCGTCCTATAAAGACAAACCAAATGTGCCATGATCCTATTTGCTGACCCATTTAAACCTATATACATTGTTTCCGTAAAGATGTGGCAGCCAATCCTTCCTTTGCGGTCCCCAAGATTGCGCCAGAATGTATCCTTCATGGTGCCGTCGTTCGTGGTGGAGCCAGTGTTGTCGTGACGACAGCAGGTTGTGGATAGTGTTACAGAAAATGCTATCGCCAGAACACGTGAAGTTCTGCCTTTGCGACAGGCTTGTTCCAAAAGACTGCAATGGTTGCCGCTGTATATGACAAAGGAATTTATGTCTCGTCGCTGTTTTCAGCCTGTCGCCCTGTTTCTGCCGCCATACGAATCACGAAACACCGCGGAGGGATTAAGTGTCAATGTTTTGATGCCTGGTTGGTGCGGTGCCATATTCTAAAATAGGACGGCCTTCACGAGGAGGACGTAACACAAGCGCTGCCGTTTCCTGACGTTTGTCAAGCTTTGCTTCAGTGCCTGGAATATCTTCAGACTGCTGCGTTTACTTGTCCAATACCTACGTAAGGGCCGTGCCAAACGCTACAGTGTGCCCCACTTTTCCTTACTAGAATGCTCTTCTTTTAATGTATATCTTGAGCATCTGCACCTATCACTCTTATATCCAACCCGTTTAACGCACCGGTATACACGGTGTTTCATTTCGGACTGTCAGCTATTTTAAAAGTAGGCTTTTTGAGTTATAAGGGCGCTATTTTTGGGTACAGCATTGACAGCGGGGTAGTGAATCAGAATACAGGTAAGACGCCCTAACTAGCAGGCTGGTTAACTAATATTGAATATTTAACTGTTTAACTATTACTTCTGCGCTCCTTACTTACTGAGAGGCCTGCAGATCACGGTAATTAATATCCGTATCAGTTTTTAGTATTTCAAAAATTTCATCCTATTACCCGCCGCGGTGGCTCAGTGGTTAGGGCGCTCGACTACTGATCCGGAGTTCCCGGGCTCGAACCCGACCGCGGCGGCTGCCTTTCGATGGAGGCAAAACGCTAAGGCGCCCGTGTGCTGTGCGATGTCAGTGCACGTTAAAGATCCCCAGGAGGTCTAAATTATTCCGGAGCCCTCCACTACGGCACCTCCTTCTTCCTTTCTTCTTTCACTCCCTCCTTTATCTCTTCTCTTATGGGGCGGTTCAGGTTTCCGCCAATGTTTGAGACAGATACTGCGCCATTTCCTTTCCACCAAAAAACCAATTATTATTATTAGCGTCCTTCCTGGCCGCCCAGTTTCGGTGCCGGCTGTGTGCAGCTCCAAAATCGCTTGCGCTCCAGCGGCGACGAGGATGGAATTTTCGAAATTCTAAAAACCGACGGATATTACTTGCAAGGGGGCTACAAACTTCTAAAAAAAGCGTAAAAGCAAATTAAAAGTTACCTATTCAATACTAGTTAACCAGTCTGCTAGTTAGCACATCTTAGCTGTATTGTGATGCACTACACCCATTCGGTACTAGTTAACCAGTCTGGTAGTTAGCACGTCTTAGCTGTATTGTGATGCACTACACTGCTGACAATGCTGAGCCCAAAAAAGCGCTCTTCTAACTCAGAAAGCATACTTAAAAAAAAAGAAACTGCTGACACTCTGAAATGAATGAATGAATGAATGAATGCACTTTTATTGAGGCATAGGAAGGCATGTGGCCATGGTTGGGGGATCGGGAAGAAGAGGATCCATTAGATGGAAGTAATAGTTGTTTTAATTAGCTTGTAAACAGCTTTTCCTCTATTTCTTGGCCTTCCTCAGCGAACCCTGCCCAATCCTCTTCGTGGGTATGCGCCATGTCACTTGGGAAACAACAGCAAAACATTAATAGTTCAGTTCCAGGTCAGGGCTACAGGTCGGAAAGAGGGCATGAGTAACCCGCTTAGTGGTGTGAGAAGCCCCGCCTTACACCGCTCGTATAGGGCCACACTGTCTCCGACAGTAATGTCCTCCTTAATGCTCTGAAATGAAGCACCCTGTACGACTACGCTATATAGGTTTTTGGCGAGACTGCCCTTTGTAAGAGAGTAAAGTTAACCTTTTCGCGCTTGTCAGCGCAAATTACAAGACGCTGGAGCGTAAAGCGGGGAATAAACGCTGAATAGCTGCGCTCCTCGCTCCTGGCAGCACGTCAATCACGGACTTGTCTCCGTTCCATATGCATGCACCACTGCATGCATGGTCGGCTGCCTTCGACTACAGCGCACGTACCTGTCACGTAGGCCATCGCGGTGACGTGGTCAGTCATTCGAGCAGCGTTCACGACTTGGCCTGTCAGTGCTGAATGTCTGTCCCCTGAAAAATTAACCGCTGGGATCCTCATTTCCTCATTATGGAGTCCTCCTTTGAGAGGCAAAGTTTCCTCCCCTCCCTTTAACAAAAACAATAAATGGGGGAGGGGGCGGGGAGCGCCCGTTCCAGCATAGCTAGCACAGGTTTAAACTAATAAAAATAAATAACCAGGGGCAAAAAAAGTATATCCAGAATGGAACTCGAGTTCAAATGCAAGTTAGGAAAAAAAAAAAAAGAAAGAGGCGCACGTCGTATGGACTTGAGTGGAAAACAGCAGCAACAACACCAATTCAAATCGGGGGCCGGAAGGCGCACACAAGATGTTTGTTGATGCGAAAGTCAGACGGCAGGTTCCAGCTTCACACAATAAACAAAAACAAATAGAGAAAGAAACGCGGTAAAAAAAAAAGCGGCATATATGAACCTGCAAAGACAATGAGATGACAGGTTAGGTTGGAAAAATGCAAGGTCTCAAGGTCAGCTCAAACCACGCGGAAAACGAAATAACAAAAAAAAGCGCAAAAGAAGGAAGGCAGGGAAGAAAGAACAAGGGGCAAAAGAGCGGAAAGGGATAGGCATTAATTGGGCTGCTCAGAAAAACAGGCGTCACGCCTTTCCGCCAGGGTTTGTGGGCCCTCCTGCATAAGACCAAATAGCCTCACCGAGTTGTGGAGGAGGCAAAAGATCGAGATAGATCATGACAAGATGAGAGATCTGAGTCTTGTTCCATGTTAACGCTCAAGCGAAGTCGATCAAGAGGGTATAAGCTAAACGGACGCGCGCGCTAATCTATGTCGCGATATCGATCAGTCGCTCGATCTGGAGGTGTGTTGACCGGGCTCGCTGTCTGACTACACCAAGTGTTTTAGGCGAGCCTGCCACTAATTGTTAAAAATAGGCTTTTTAAGGCGTAAACATGGCTTCCGCGGCGTAATAATACCGGTGTTGACGGACATCAGAAAACAGGTACGTGATTCTGAGGTGAATCGATCCTGGTTAACTAATTTCTGTATAGTTCACTATTAGGTATTAGTTAGGCGCCTGGTTGCAGTTAGAGGTTTCTGGCTCACCGTTAGTAGGTGTCAGTTTTTAGGTTTTTAGGATTTTTAGGGTGCCAGTGAGCAGGCGTGTGTACTTTCCTTTTATTTCTTCCTGGAAACAACAGGCAGGCAGACAGACAACGCTTACCCTTGCTGCTGCGGCTCTACAAATTTTGGCCATTTCCCGCGCGTGAAACATAGACGACACCTCAAAAATGAGGCTCATTTGTAGGATCGTGGCTGAATTCGAGAGGAACTAGAGTTCATGCAGAAACGTGTGCTGTACAGCATCACAGTTATTACGCTATGTTCTGGGAGATGGAGAGAAATGGAGAACTAGGGGAGAAAACGACACAGAAAGTAAAGGTGCTAAAGGCACGTTGTTTCCTAGGTCAGACAAAAATTATGGGACGATCAGAAGTCTTATTGGAATCACGCTTGATGATTACTTGGACGCATTTACTACAATGAATGCTTTTACTTAAGCCGAGGCCGATTCTTCTGGAGGGTGAAGGAATCGGCTGAGGTGGGTCGAGGCTGTCGGTGGGTGGCGGTTCTTGAGTGTGGTGGCTCCGTGCTTGGGCTGGAGGCTCCGCTTCAACAGACATCAGATTTCCGGAGGGCAGACACTACTAGCACAGCTTTCGCAGTAAAATATCGCCCATAGAGAGCCGCTCGTAACTCAGTGCAGCCCGTCAATCCGTCAGCGACCGGCAAACAAAAAGCAAACGAAATAGGGCAACAGCATGGACAAAGAGAAAAAGCACAAGTGTGGCTGGCAGCGACAAGCTCCGAGCGTCTCTTGTCCTCCGCGCCGTCGCAAGAAAGAGAAACTAAAAACAAACAGCGGTAGAACAAAGTACGAACGGTATGAACGTCCTTCCTACGCTCGCTAGCGCCGCCAGCGCCATCCGGTGCTCAGGCGGCGCATTCGCGCTAGCGCGTTTTCCCCCGCGTTGCAGAGTGGTTGTCGGTGGTGCGCGGGTGGGAGCGCCGGCGGTGCGAAGCTATGGTCGGCGGCGGCGGCCGTCGGCGCCTGATTCGCCGCGAAAAAAGAAAAAAAGCTTTTTACAGGTAAGAGAGGAGGGCCTAAATGTTCTTGTGATGAGCAGCCGCCGCACTCCGGCAACGCCGGTGCACTGGCGTAGCTTTTAGAAACGGCAATGGCCCACTTGCGGAAGAGGCTATGCGCTCGCTTTCGGCGGAGAGCCGCAGGGATGTCTGTACTACGCGGCTCTCGCAGTTTCGCCCGCGCGCCCTACCTCAGATTGCGCTAACCTGCAAAATCTGCCCGATCGCCTCGACCATGCGACGAAGTGTTCTCTGTGTTTTTCATTTCGGCACTGCTTGATCGGGAACGCTTGCTGCGTGCAGTGTATTGGCAGCGTCTTGAACTTGATTAATTGGTTTCGTAAAGTCGCGGGCTGTGCGGTGCTCTCGCCCGCTGCATATTTTTGGGGTTTTTTTTTTTTTGACCTGCTGTTTGATAAATTTGGAACGCTGTGCAGCTTAATTCTTTTGCCCCCGGGTTATATGTCTAGAAAGCTAACGATTGTACGTAGGTTGTTTTCTCAAGATCGCTGTTTATTCGTTTGCTTTAGGCCACTTTTGATGACCGGAATATTGGCCGCGGTTCGGCGTTTCTTTCGAGTGGTCACGGTGCGCTCATCGAACATATTTTCCCTTCAGCGTGCGTGAAGTGTGTGACGGAGATGGTGATACGGATAACATTTCGCGGTCGCAGTATAAAGAAAACCGCAGCGTTAGATATAGGCCGGTGCTCTCATTGACGTGTGTACCGATACGGCACTCGAAGCTGAAGTGGTCGAGCTCCGGCCCTTTCCGTGCTCGAGAACGCGGCGTGAACCGCATAGGAGTGGGCAAAAAGAAAGGGGTCGGCGAAACGGGGCTATATGCGATGGACGTGTGGTATATATTCCTTCAGGTTTCCATGGAACACAGGGTCATTGACTTGGTGTTGTTTTTTCGTTTGTTCATGTACCACGGCGCGGTTTTTTCGTTTGGCCATCTCCATAGCTGTGGACCTGCATAATATTGTAACTTGCTTTATAAACCCCCACATTTGTATTTGCTAGCTGCGATTAGACCAAGCGTGTGATTGTTTTATTAAACTGGCAGAGTTTCTTGTGTTTAGCGTCAGAGTAAGTGCTAGGCTGCATTCATTATCCTGGCTTATCTACCCGTGACCAGCATTATATACCTGTGATCAGCATTAAGTCAGTTGTACAAATATAAGTGGAAAGAAGGCAAACCATGCTTACCTGTTCTGCTACCTGGAATGTAGTCTAGGAATTTATATACGGCAGCTCAAGGATTTTGTGTTTTTTTGTCATTTTCTTGCTATACGGCACATTACACCAGCAGCGTGTTAGTACAGTGGACTGTGATATGCAGGTTCCAGGTGAGAACCCATGTGAACAAATGCGCATATGTTATTTATATATTTTTTTCAGAAAAATGTAAATAATTGTGCAACATGTAGCATACATTGAGTGACCTAGCTTACTGCTGTACCCAATTGTGCCCTAGGGCCTTAATTCATGCAGGTAGAAATCAGGTTCTTGCAAGTAAGTGATTTACATAGGCAGATATTTTTTATTTACCGTAAACATATTTGAAAAAAACTATGTAAAATGAGACTGGAGATAGTGCCAAATGCTGTGTAAGCTACAGGTGGAGTCACAATAGTTGCACTCAACTGAATCGTAGTGAATTTTCCCAACATGCACCTTAATCAGTTATTTGTTGGATTTCTTCATGAACCTCTACATGGTAGCAGTACATTATAGTTCTGTCAATACAAAATGATAAAATGAAGTTCTTTAGTGTCATGGAAATTCTACTAGTCTCTTTCTGATGCAGCATGTAGTATGTCAGTACATTCTTGAGGATATGTTTTCATCTGTAACCAATTCATATTGCTCTTTAGGCATTGTGCATGCTGCATGATTCCTAAGTATTGTCTATTTTGTATTGATTTTGTTGTGAGAACGGCATCAACAAACAAAAGTTTGGCGTGCATTTGTTGGGGATATGCTGCAATAGACTGTTTTATGGGCGGGGCTTGTCAGGGAGGTGGAAACGGGAGTAGTTTTATGGCATAAAGCATTTATTCATGAAGTAGTATATTATCAAAGTTTGCTTCGTGAAGTAGCATGCTCAAGCCTTCTTATCGATCAGAGTTAACTTGTATATGGCTGCGTTTGGGAGAAGAAAACTAACTTTCGTGCATTTTTGAACAGGTTTAGGAGACGTGTGAAAGGTTTTTGTTTAATTTATTGACAAATAGCTCCTGACAGGCTAACAAGACTTGCTTCGATAGCAGCAATGCAAGACTGTAAATTGGATTGCTTTGTCATGCATGGTGTATGAAAGAAGGAATAGGTTATTGGGAGACTGTTCCTGCTGATTTTCGAGAGAGCCTGGCCTGCATGTTTTCATGGGAACTGCAAGGTGACTATATGACATGGGCCTACTTGTTTTAATTATGAAACAGGTGTGTGCAATCATACTGGGGCCATTTTGTGCCAATAACATATTTACAGTGAAATTGAGGTGTTCTGTTTGCATTATTTTTTCACTTCAGGAAGAATTTGACAAGGGTTGTAGAAACCATAACAAGCTGATGGCTCCATCTGACATATTTAGTGTTGCTTCTGTTCGATGTTAGCAAGTAAAGTCCAAA
This sequence comes from Amblyomma americanum, assembly GCF_052857255.1. Taxonomy (NCBI): domain Eukaryota; kingdom Metazoa; phylum Arthropoda; class Arachnida; order Ixodida; family Ixodidae; genus Amblyomma; species Amblyomma americanum. Next base: position 192,116,844 of record NC_135500.1, on the reverse strand, counting down.
ATTGAATCTTTTGGAAGCAGGCATGTCTTCGTCTGTTGTGTACAGATAGGCACTGTCATTCTAATAATATGTGTTCCTTTTAGGAGAGGTTAGGCACCTAAGTCAGCCTTTGGTTTGCAGCCAGGAGTGGGAAAACAGGCACTTTAATGTGTGGTGGTTAGAATGGTGGTTCTAATAAAAAAAAATGTATGGAAGGTGCAAGAGTACCAGGAACAGGCACAAGCCCTGCATAGGAAATGAATCACTGGTTGAGACAACAAGAATCATCATGTAGTCCATTAATACCACTGTTGCTCCGTGGCGTGCTGCTGTAAAATAATGCCCAGCTCCATAATTTGCATTGGCTGCTCTTGTGTATATGCTTTACCAACTTTAAGTCTCTGCGTCTTCTGTTTTAAACTGGATGTTCTTATGACATAGTCAGGCTGCAAAGGTAGCCGGTTTGAATGTTTGCACAGATGGGCTTTATTTCACACGTGCAGTTGGATTGGTCTTGAGCAATTTCTCAACGGGTGTTCTTGCCTGCAGGAGACTACAACTGATTCCATGGCTGGCTAAGGAAGCTGTTTACACCACTCATCATGCCTTTTGTAGCACCACACCGTCTGTAAGTGTATGCTGCTCTGGGGTTATTGACCTGTAGTACTTGACCTATGCAGTTATCCGTCATACTTCTAAAGGTGTGGCTTAACCATGCTTTAAGATAATAAGATAAATAAGAGTTCTGCCTTCTTGCCTGTGTCTTCACTGGGCTAGTTTACTAAATTGTAATTGTACCTTGCTTCATTACATTGCACCACGCTGCTTCTATTGACAAACATTATACCTGCATATATTGGAAAAATATGTTTACCAATGTATACGACTTATTGCGTCTGGAAGAAAAGCATATTTAATTGGGCAAATTTCGTATCAGTGATTTCCTGATTGAGTTTTGCCTTCCTGCAGTTTACTTGTTGCCTCTTTAGGCTTATTGACCTAACCTGTGGCGAGAGAGCCAGTGGATAAAAATGCTGAAACATGGACTAGATGGTACCTTATGTTGTGTAGCACGTAACAAGTACAACAATGCTTTGAGGCAAGCACAGAGACAGCTGGACACAGAATGAAGGCACACTTTCTACTACTTTACACCATTAAGGAACTAACCTTTTTAAGTGCACTGTGATGCCATGGAGCAGAGGGCTAAGTTTGATGGAACAGGCCGTTTGCTTTGTTTCCTTAGTTGAATTTTTCTCATTTATTTTGCAGTGCCTTTAAAAGTTCATCTTTTAGTGATAAGACAGCTGAAAGTGTGCACATTGTCCTATATCCGCCTGTTTCTATGGCTGTCTTTCAACATTAACGGTTCCTGTCAATGAATGCTTATTCAAAAATGGCTCACACATTATAACATGCATTGCAATATATTACACATTAATTGTTCGCTCTAATTCGCATGTTAAACCCTTGACAGAGCCTGATTAGAGGTCGCTGCTGAGATTTCCATTGTTATAAGCATGTGTATACTAGTTTGTTCGCTCCTTTTTCTAAGCTGTCTGCTCAACATGAAAGGTGGTTGGCAGGGCTTAATATTGTTATAATGGTGATACTCCTTTTCATAATGCTGTTTATATAATTAAATGTAATTAGGAGAACTGTCTTTTACTTTCATTTACTAGTTGGTCTTGCATGATAGCACAAGGTAGGGCTAACTGAAGGTCACTGAGTGAGGCCTTTATCCTATGGTGTGCTTAATTTTAAATCAGGGGGTGGTGGTAATGATTGTGCCAGTAGACATTTGTTCCATTTTTTTCATTGCTCTTTTCTGCCTTTGCAATGTTTCATGACAGTCTGAGCAGAGTGGTTTCGTAGACCTTATCAGGATGTAATATGCTTGTTCTCTGTTGGATTGAAAAAGTAATTCAATTGCAATTTTTCTGTATGCAAACAAACATCCTTTGCTGTTTCTGGCTGCAATATTTGCTTTTTTTTTGGTTGTAGGAACTAAACAAAGTAAGGTCATGTAAGGAACAAGTGCACCATTGCAGGCTCTGGCAGACCTTTCATTGGAGTTTTTAGTTCTTCTTGGACTGCAGTAGCGCTACCGGCTGAGTAAGATCTCCACATGTGCTAACCGAGAAGAGACCTGCATACTTAAAAAAACTGACGCATATTCTTGTTCCTCGATTCCTCATTTGCAATTTAAAGTCTACAGCGAACGCAGCAAAAACGAATGTAAAGCACTAATGTATTTAAACCCCTACTGTTTGCTTGCATCTGCAGAAGTAGCATTTAGAATTCTGCTATTGTTAGGGTTCTTTTCTCCATTGTGAGGCAGGTCGCGATTAAGAAAACTGCTTGGAAAGCAACTGAGGTTTCTGATTGTGCTTGTTTTTTTCTCATCTGGAGCTGTTTGCTCACAGATAACACGCCTCCTCCTTCTGTATCCGTCATGCTTCCTTAAGGAGGCGTTTTGCATTGACTCATTCCTGTGACTTCCAACCTCTTCGTGTTGACCTTCTTGCCAAGCAAGCTGACGGTGACAATTGATGTAGCAGGTCTTGCAATGTTGCTCAATTTTTTTTTCCTTGATGATGAAGAGGATTTTATTTTGCACAAACCAAAGTGAATTATCCCAAAGCGGTACTTGCTTTCTGAAAGACAGAGTTGTTTAAAGTAACTTGCAACTGAACTCTTGACATTTCATTTTTTTAAGGCAGTTGAGTAATTGGGCTCCTCATAAGTGTTTGCATTTTTTTTTTCAGTGTAGAAAGCTCTTTATTTAGGCAAGAAACTAGTACTTTCCAGACTAATTCACATATTGCACCATAATGGTTAAACTTTTAACATAAAACGGTGTCACAAATCGCATGCTAGGGTTGGCCTGGACGTATGTCGAAGCGCCGCTGTACCCCCTCCCTTTTTTTTTGTCATTTCAGTGCTTTTTGCATCTTTCACTTTGTCATTCACACGCCAATGTAGAAAAACCACTGCCAGCCACAAAGTATGTTATCATGCTCTAATTGTCATTATTTGTCAGAAACAGTTTAAAAGGAAAAACCAACCAACTTGCTCATCTTAACCATCACTTGTACAGAAAAGCGTGTGGGGAGTAGTCAAGGGTGCTGACATTTTTGGTTTTTAGTGTCTTAAGAAAGCCCTGTTAATGATGTTATTCTGCACAATTAACATCCTTGACATGCAATCTGTAAACTTACATGTTGTCGTCCATAGTCTGTTCATAATATTTATTACTCCGCATAGCCTTCATTATGCAGCACAGCCGCAGAACAGCCATGACATGAGCTTGTGCTTGTGTCCTTCTATCATCTTTTTTTTTTTCCTGTTTTTTGCTTCTCACAAGTATTAGTACTATCCGGCTCTTTTGTCTGCTTGGGATGACTTGCATCGCTTATCACACAGTCACCTACCGTGGTCCGTTCATTCGGGAGTGAGATTCTTGAGCTATGAGAGCGAACAGCTGTTGCCATTAGCTTTCTCGCTACCGCCACCTTGGAGAAGGGCTCTGTGGGAAAAGCTCTTTCAGAAACGCCTGCTCATATACACAAGGGTAGAAACTTGGGCGAGTCGGTAACGATGATCCATGGTATATGAGTGTAATCTAATGTAACATGCAATTACTGGCAGTAATCTGGCTTTGTACTGTAAGGAGTGTGGTTGTGTGCCATTTTTGGATAAGTGTTCGATCGTTACCATACACCGGGATCAGTTAACACGTGAGGTTATTGAAGCAGCTCGTATCGCTGCCTTGGAAGATAAATGTGTAAGCAAGCCGTCTATCTCCCTGTCCAAAAGAGAGCTGGCCTTTTTAAAGAATCGCTGAGTCGTGCATGTCCATAGTTCTTAGTTCACCTGATTTTCTTTATTTTTTCTGGCGCATGCGCCTGTTTCCCCTCTCGGATCACGTTCGTCTTGGTCGCCTAGGTTTCTGTCAGTCGGAAGTTAGTGCCTGTGTTGTGTGCGTCTTTCTTTGTCCTTTGTCCCGTTTTGCGCTACACTCGCATACCATGCTCATATACCTCCGGTTTGTCCTTCCCGCTCTAGCTTCTTGGCACAGAGATGCAAGCGTAAAGATAGGAGAGACCGCAACCGAGATTTGTAGGCACCTGCTTTAGATTAAAACCTTTCTCCATCAGAGAATGGGTTGCTGCCTTGAAGCACAGCTGAGAATCGGCAATGCTCACAGTCTTGATGCCAAGGGAGAAGGGTGGCTGAGAGTACAAGTAAGCAGTCACATTACATATTTAAATATCTTCAGCCATGCAACTGAGTCAGGAAGCAAGCCTGTGGAGCTTGTTAAGTTTTTCGAAGAAGCTTGTACTTCACCTGTGATGGTTGCAGGATGTGGAATTCATAACAGGAGGTCTTCAGTGGCTGTTCACTCTGCTCACTCAAGAACCACAACCAAGCATTGCTGATGCAGTGACTGTTGAACTTGCTTGTGCAAAGTGTGGCTGTCATGCTGTACTTTCAACTAACCTCAGTCGAGTCAGTGACAGCCATCAAGGAAATTGGTTACAATTGGCATTTGCTGGCAGTTATGAGTGGATGCGGTCATGTGGCAGCACCTTGTTGATGCATTGTATGTCCCAAAATATTAGTGATTTTGGCCTTCAGTTCACTTGTTCTGGAAAGAAATGTGGCTGTAATATGAGAACTGTGCTTTAAATAAGGTTGCCCACTATCTGGCCATGAAACACATTTGTTCAGTTGTGAGAGCTCCGAATACCGTTTAGCTTTTGCTCTGAAATGTGCAGTGCCTAGATTGTGAAAGCAAGCAGGCTTGCCCACAGTAGTCTTGGCTTATGCGGGAAAGCCCTCCTAGTCCTGTTTGCATGGTAACACTGCTACATAACTTGTGCAAAGCCTAAAAATAGAAAAGTCAACATTTGACAGAACATTCAAGTTTCGATGTCATGTTTTTTTTTCTGCCTGCAGGGAGGTGGTTGGTGTAATTAGTATATGCAGAAGTTTGGCTTATTTTCATGACTTTTGACATTTTGAACATTTTCATTTTTGAACATTTTTAGCCCCGCCGCGGTGGCTCAGTGGTTAGGGCGCTCGACTACTGATCCGGAGTTCCCGGGTTCGAACCCGACCGAGGCGGCTGCGTTTTTATGGAGGAAAAACGCTAAGGCGCCGGTGTGCTGTGGGATGTCAGTGCATGTTAAAGATCCCCAGGTGGTCAAAATTATTCCGGAGCCCTCCACTACGGCACCTCTCTCTTCCTGTCTTCTTTCACTCCCTCCTTTACCCTTTCCTTACGGTGCGCGCGGTTCAGGTGTCCAGCGATATATGAGACAGATACTGCCCCATTTCCTTTCCCCCAAAACCAATTATTATTATTAACATTTTCATTTGATGAAATTTGAACATCATGGCTGATAGTGAAATTGTGATTTTATGCACGGCATTGAACAGTGTGAAGTCACTCTTCAGGAATCAAATAAAAGTAAAATGTAAATTTGGAAAATTCTGGAGAGGCCAATGAGATGCCAGTGCTGCTTTGGGAGTAAGTTTATTTGGTATGCATGAGGTGCCAGAGCTGGTAGTTGACATTTGAAACAAGTTTCGTGGCACATACTCCAACTTTTCGTAGCAATGCCTCAAGCTCAAAAGTATATATGTGATTGTTCGTTGCAGCCTATATTTAACAGTATTACTTGCAAAGGCCCTGGTAATGGCTTGTGTAGCCATTTGCTGAGAGATGGTTGCATTTATAGATCTGTTGCCATTTACGGTATGAGCTTTATTTCTGCTTTTAATGTCCTCCAGTCATTTCTGCAGTAGGTTTTGCAGCCTGTGTTCAGACCACCTCTCAGTGTAAGTTGTGAATGTTGCATCCTGCACCTTGAAAAATATAGAAAATTTTGGTATCGGAGACCGCAATTGAGCAGCTTACAGTTTTGCACATAGCGAGTAGAGTTGAAGGGACAGTGAGTTTTTCATAATGAATTTTGTCTGCCTAGCTGTCATGGTGTATTGGTGGCTGAGGAAGTCCCCAGCCAACTGCTAGCTTGCTCTTGCATTTCAAAGCAGCAGTGGCCTGTACGTAGCATGGAACATGCAGAGGCTTCACAGCAGTGAGAGTTTTCCCTGCTGTAAAAAACCACAAGTAGTCAGGATTCCTGTGCTGGCACTACCGCCACTGTTATGTGCCAAGTGTTGGTTGAATGCATAAAGCGCTGCACAGCACGGTTTTCTTGAGTGTACCAACTCATAAAAATTGAGAAAAGATCACGCATGAAACATTCATTCATTACGAACTGGCTTGTTTTTTCTTGTGCTGAACGAACCAAGTCTGTTATTTAGTAATGTGAGAAAAGATATTATAGTGATAGCTGTAGGAGGGCCTCACTTTGGAGTAAATGATTCTGCCATTTTAGTATGCTATAACCGAAAACTCTCTCCACTGCCAAAAACAGTGTCGCCCAGGCTGACCTGAGGGTTGAGGATATACAGGCCAAGGAGTGGATGCTCTCGTAAATCTGCCACTTGTTGTCATGCCAGCCAGGTAATTCTGCGACTGGATGCAGTTACGAGGGCTGGAGGACCGGCATGCGGTACAGCTGTCTGTGGCCCCCTAATTGAGGGCAAAAAATTGTGAATGAACTTCTTTCTTGCAGCATGTGCTTGCTTCTTTTGCCAGTAGGCATGTAGTGACTCAAGCTACCTTTTTTTTTGTGCAGCACTCCAGCAAGATCTCCTGAGTGCCTCCCATCGAACAAGGCAGCACCGCCTGGCAGCAGGTGTCGCATGCCGTGGTCCCTGCACTTTGACTCTCCTTGAGAAGGCAGTAGGAACAGCAGCATGGCGGGCCACCATGCCAGCTTCTCCACCAGCCGCTCGGCGCCGGAAGAGGAGCAGCCGTCGGTGCGCATTTCTCTGCAGCCATCGCAGATTGTGCTGCCGGCGTACCGCCACTCGTCGGGGGGCAGCATCAGCCTTGGCGGCAGGCGCTACTCGGGCCTGCTGCCCATGCTGTTTGACCGGGCAGCCCGTTCCTGGTGGGATCCATGCTTTGACTCGCACATCCTCGAAGCCCAGTACAAGCGGAGCACATTCCCGCAGCTCCGCCAGCGGTTCCAGTATGCTCTCTGCTACTGCGTGCTGGCTTCGCTGTTGTACTGCATCTACTCGGCCAGCATGGTGCGTCCGCATTGGGTTGCCTCCGTCGTGGTTTCACTGCTGGTAGCAGTATCAAGCATGGTTCTTCTGGTGTTCACACAGTCGCGGCACTACAACGCCCATTTCGTCAAGGTGTCATTAGTCACTGTGGCCATGTTGTGTGCGGCGTCGCTTTCGGTGTTTGCCCCGATTGTACAGGAGCGGAGCGATGACAGTGCTGTTCACATTTTGTCTGTGGGGGCCTTTTCACTCTGCATCCTGGTGCTGATGATCATATATGCGCTGCTGCCGATGCCACTGTACCTGGCTGTGGCTGTCTGCAGTGTCTACTCGATACTCTTCGAGATCCTCTCGGCTCTGCTTATTCCAACGCTGACAGGCACTGTTGTTGCTGTGCGCGTGCTGCTGCAGCTGTGCGTTCACCTGGTGGGCCTGCATACCCGAGTGATGACTGAGATTGGAATGCGCAATACCTTCTTCAAGGTGGGCCAGTCTCTCATGGTGCGTCGAGACCTAGAAGTGGAGAAACAGCTCAAGGAGAAAATGATCCATTCGGTCATGCCGCCCAAGGTGGCCGAGTGGCTGATGACCAATGCCGAGGACGATGACTCGTCTTCGGAGCAGCCCCGAAAACCCTCAACCAGCCCCCGGCCCTCGCAGATGATCTTCCGTCCCTTCAACATGCACCGCATCGAAAATGTCAGCATCTTGTTCGCTGACATTGTTGGCTTCACGCAGATGAGTGCCAACAAAAGCGCCGAACACTTGGTCGGCCTTTTGAATGACCTTTTTGGCCGCTTTGACTATCTCTGCAACAAGCTTGGATGTGAGAAGATAAGCACACTTGGTGACTGCTACTATTGTGTCTCCGGCTGCCCTGAGCCACGTCCTGACCATGCCCGCTGCTGCGTGGAGATGGGACTTGCCATGATACGGGCCATTGCTGAGTTTGACGAAGACACCAACGAGTCAGTGAATATGCGTGTGGGTGTGCACACAGGCACTGTTCTCTGTGGCATTGTGGGCACCAAGCGTTTCAAGTTTGATGTTTGGTCCAATGATGTCTCCTATGCCAACAAGATGGAGTCAACAGGGCGACCTGGCAGGGTGCACGTGTCAGACAGTTCCCATGCATTCCTGGTTGACCACTACTACATGGAGGAAGGCCCGATGGACCTTAGTGAGTAGCAGTTGCTCTTTCATCGCTTTTGCTTTTTTTTTTGCATGTGGCCTGACTTTATGGGCAGCATATTGTTGTGTTATGTAAGAAGCTCATACCACTTACCACTTTACCAGTTTTCTTCATTTAATGATAGAGTTTACAGAGCTTACTGTCCTGCCTCCTTATCGCTTGCCCACTGCACTGAAGAGGTAGGCTTAATTTAAAAGAATTTTGTGCAGTCTTCTTTCTTTTATATTCCATATAAAGACTTGCATATCACCTACTTGCATATCACTAATATCACCTACAAAGTAGCATATTATGAAACACTGGCACTTGTATGGATTGTTAGTAATTAATGAGAAACTGCTGTTGGTTGCAAGGAGTTTTTGAAGGGTCCTGATGAGCACTCGATTCAACTAGCTGCGCCAGTTGCCGGATGGCGGAGCAACAAACGTCTTAACTTGGTGGATGTGCGAGTTTTGCAGTTGCTTCGAAGATTATGTTTCATCTGCTTGAAATTAAAGTCATGAGGAGCATCACTTCTTTTGCTTAAAAGAAAAAGCACAGAATTATGGTAGTAACCTGCAAAGCTGCCGCACTATATGCCTGTCCACCAGGCAGGGCCATCGGTTCCTTCTTCATCCTGAAGGTGGCGCAGACTGTTAGATCAGCTGCTTAGCTCACATCTTTAAAAACTCTACTTTGCAGCTGACGGCAGTTTTTTATTAATAACGGGCAATCTAGGCAAGCATAGATGTTAAATTACTTTTCAAAGAACGCAGAACATGATATGCTACTGTGTGTACAGTGTTTGTGCCCAAATAGGCCGGTAATTTGCTCAGAGGAATTTATTAAAATACAGCCACCAAATTGCAAGTCTCTATTATCTGTCCAGCTACTGGACAACTTCGTCAGTACAGAGTACAGTAGACATGTTTTGAAACTTAGGACGATAGCTTCCGCACGAAACAAGGCTGTGGTGTTGTACTTTCCAAACCACCTGTTTATTTGGTATGTTGTTTTCCTGGTCACTGTGCATTATTCTACTGTTGCGTTACAGAACAGTAATTCTGCAGAACATTTTGCCTTGTTGTACTGCCTGGTATCATGTACTTCCCTGGTATACTGCCTGGTAGCACTGTGGCTCAGAGCAGACTGGCGTTCTGAACGACTGAAAAGAATAGGGGAATATCTTGTACTGGTTGATTTCATAACAGACATGTCTGGTGACTAGCACCAGCAGTTGCTGGTATAAGCCTGGTTCCAAGATATTTTGGCACTAGAAAGTTTTTCAAGGGGTGTTCAAGTATGGGCATTCTGGTGCCGTCTCTGAAGACTTGCATCGTCTTCTGATTGTGGCTGGCTGTTTGATGCCTGTTTTTATATTACTCACGTCACAAGTTTTTCACTACGTACATATTTTCTTGGTCTTCATAATACTGATATTTTAACACATAATTTTTTTTTTTGTAAGAACAGACTTTTTCAAGGGTCTCCTTAATTGGTGACTTTATCGCAACGTTTTTCACTGAGCCTTTGTGTAGCTTCTGCTGTGCGTCCTAAAGTTTTGATTTAGCTCAGTCTAATTATTTCCGAATCTGGTGGCTTTCATTTCAAGTATAATTGTTTTGGTAACACTTATCCATTTGGATCTGGAGTTTAGTTTAAGAATTTTTCTCCAAACTTTTGAAGATGACACTGACAGCTGTTAGGCCAGTTTCGTACATATCACATTAGTTTGTCTTTTTTTGTAAGCAAGAGCCTGAAGCCAGTTGTGTTTTAGAGAAGAGAAAACATTATGAACTTTGCCTTAATGCTGTGGGCTCAACCAAGATGAATAAGATGAAGTGCAAAGGCAGTTACTGAGGGAGGTAACCAAGGCCATTCTTTATGGAGTTTAAATGGAGTTGCCAGCCATCAGTCAGCATTTTTTAAAGTAATTTTCGAAAACTAGAACATACAGTTGTCATAATATCTGCTTGATACTATTTTTCTATAGTTGTTCGTGCACTTATTAGCAATTCTGTTAATGAAAACTTCACGTGGGCCCCACATCTTCATTGCGTTTGCAACATTGCCAGCTGAGGCATATTAGAACTATGTGCATATGTGAGTAATAAATCTTCATAAGTCGTCTTTTGTGAAAAGTCATTACTCAAGTTGTCTCCAAAAGTCATAACCTTAACCTGCATAAAAACAGATCTTTATTGCCAGGATTTATATTTTTATTAGAGGTGGCTTTCACTGTGTGCTACACTGCTACTGCACTATTAGCCGGTGAAGGCTAAATCTGGGCACTGAAGCATGTATTGGTCATTCCGTGACAATGGAAGGATAATGGCTGAGGCAGGCTGCTGTGCACCGAGAAGTGTGCACATAAGCGCCCTGCTCAGAGTTGTCTGGATCCCATTATGGCATTTTGGTAGTACTCACTCAAAGCATTCACTCATCAAACTGTCGGCTGTTTGGCCATTGTACAGGCCTTATCCATCTGAGGTGTGCGACCGCGGATTGCCTTTCATAGTGCTGCGTAGCAGCCAGCTGCCCCTGCATTGAATAGGATGACAGCCGTCGCTTTCTCCTCCCCTTATTTCATTTGATGCAAAAAAAAAAAAAAATCCTACATTGTGAGTGATGGAGGTCGTCAGCATAGCTAGCTTGGAGGTCTGATGTCTGTTCAGTTGCATTTAGTTGCATTCGGACAGGTACCAATGTGTTCTGATTCATTTGTGCTTATGTGAGTACCAAGGTGTGGGTATGAAAGACACAGTAACTGACAGCCTAGATTTTGAAGTGAGTTTTGTGCTCGAGATTTTGCATGGTGGTTTTTGTCCTGGCTTTATCCTGGCAGCATCCATTTGTAGTATCAAAACAAAAAACAGCTGCATGCAGCTTAGTGACTGGAAAAGCTATGGTTGTGCTTTGGCATTTAATGACAAGAGTTTTCACACACAGTATTCCAGGAAAAATGCCTCTACAAAGGATATTGTGCTTTAAAAGTATGGCTTGTGGCCAAATCCCAATTGAACTAAATGTCATTGAAACCATTCTGCACACACACTTGCGAGAACCTAGCATTTTTGGCCATTGACAGTAATTTGCACTGGTATATGCATTGTTTTGATGATCCTAGAATGTGTTGAATTTTGGCTGAGGGATGTTTAGTAATAGGCATTCTTAAAACAGTAAAAGAAAATCGATCACTTTTTACCTCTTGTATTTTGTAATTATCTCAAGCTTCAATTACGGCCCCACCCCGTTTAATGTGCCGCTTTAACACGTGCTAGTGTGAAGGACTTTGCGAACTATTTCATCACTTGTGGTGATGTGACTGACTATAGAAACTCCCCTAAAGCTTTTGAAAAAGACATAGCGCATAAAGACAGGACAGTGCAGAGACAACACAGGACGAGTGCTCGTCCTGTGTTGTCTCTGCGCTTGTCCTGTGTTGTCTCTGCACTGTCCTGTCTTCATGCGCTATGTTTTTTTCAAAAGTGATGCACCAACAAGCCCAAAGTTGTACCTTATTAAGATCCTCTAAAGCTGGCAATAATGATGGGGGTCTTCCTAAAACCTTTGCAGTGATGAAAAATAATAGGCAGATAGGTAGTGCAGTATATTGGATGGTAGTGCATTTCTGCAAATAATTAGCTGAAGAATAAGTGAACATAGGAGATTATAAAGATACTCGGTAGAGATTTGACAGCAACAGTATTGTCATTTGCAAGGTGTCTGGGCACAAATCTAGCAAGCTCGGCATTTAGCAGAGGCTGCATTCTAGATTTTTGTTCCAAACAGGCTGGGATGGCCACTGCTGAGGCACGTATATGGGATATGCGCAAGTGTATGGGATACGCGTTGGGATTGGTGCATACGAGCGAGTGTTATGTCTTAGACACAGAGTGTGCAGCTTTATTACATTATGACACCTTCAGCTCAGGTCGTCACTCTCCCTCTCTCCTTGCAAACGGTGTGCAGTAATACCACTGAAGCAGAGGAGCCAATAAGGAAAAGTGTGAATGTTCAGTAAGTGGCAGGTCTGTCTGTAATGAGTTTTATCAAAGTAAAGAACAATTGTAGCAAAAAAACTTGGGAGTCTAGAAACCATCATAAACTTTTGCTGGAACACTGAGGCGAACATTTCTGATGAGTACCAGTCCTAACCACTTCTTTTCTATGTGTGCCCAAAGGGCAATAATTGCCTCAGATGTATTATAGACGTGTTTTGTCGTTGAGGTCGAAACTGCTATATAATTTCATGATAAACCTACTCATTCTGGCACTCAATTTTTGTTAACAGCTTTATAGTTTTTTTTTTCAAGGACCTTATGTTTGGGATCTTTGTAAAATTGTGCATACTTACAGCGTGACAAAAAATATGATATATGAACAAATGGAGCACAATTTTTCTTCATGTTTGTGCTAGTGCATGCAAGTGCACGTTTCTTTTTCTTTTTTCAAGCATGGATCATTTTGTGCAAATTGTTAAGGCTCTCTTAACTTCTTATTCCCAGATCGCAAGACTTACTTCATCAGAGGTAGAAAGCCAACAGCGCTTGACAAGGCGCAACAGATGGCTTCACGGCATTCGTGGCCACACACCATTGCTGCTGCAGAAACAACCAAGACCATCGACACTCGAAAGGTCAGCTGCCCGGCCAACCAACCTGGGGTGAGAACCTTTCTGATGCTACCTATTTTTTGGCATTCTATTATTTTAACTACTGTATAGACGTGCTGTGGACTCTTAATACAATTGTGTTTATGATCATGTTACTAATTAACTGCTGGTTCCACGACTTAGCACTGTCTTTTGTACTGTATGTGCAAAGTCACACTGCTGTTTTATTGCTGAGGCTCGGGCAGATATGCATACACTGTGTGCCTGTTAGGAAATTGTTTTTGGCCACTTTGCAAAGGCAAGAAACCTGCTTGCATTCATAGCCATTAGAGTTGCTGCATTGTGGCCTTTGTCATGTTCTACAATTCTCTTGCTATAACACCTGCCAGAGTAAAACTGCTGGCACACCAGTTTTTCTTTTTCTAGCAGAAATTTTTGTTTGTTAGGCGTTGCAACGAGAGTGTATCGATTACAGTCCAACTGACACGGTCTTGATTCAACATCTGTCAAGCGAAAATGTGCTGCTCCAACGTTTGGATCATGGAGCAGAGTTGCCATGAATTTTCTGCCGTGATTTAAGAAACTGGCATTATTAGCATGCATGAAGGCGTCAAGAAAGGTTTACAGCAAGGACTATCTGGTGTGTTTGGGAGTTCTGCTAGTAGTGGTTCAAAGGCTGAAGGGTGTGTCAAACAAGAAGTTGAACAGCATTTAAGGAAGGGTAGATGCTTGAGCTTTTTGGTTCATGATCCAGGGAAAAAATGTAGCGCAAAAAGAAGACCAGGACTGAGAAAGGAAAACTCACGCAACGCAACGCTAACTTCCAACAATGAAGCCCTGTGGAAGTTAGCGCTCTGTGTGTCCGTCTTTCTCAGTCCTGGCCTTTTTTTTTTTGCAATATGGTTTTTCTCTGGAGCATTGTAGCGTCATGTTTTTTTTTACCCGAACCAATGCAAATGTTGTGAAACTGACTTATATCATTGCCCATGACGGGCAATGTTAGACCACCGAAAGTACAGCCAGCCTAGTTGAGGTAGCCTGGTTGATTGTAGCCATAGACGCACATTTGGTTATGTCATGCTCATTGTCACCGAGCACACCCATATGGTTACAAAAGAAAATGGCTGTGTTGCATGGATGCTAATGAGCAATTCTCCCTATTTGAAAATCTGCTCTACCTTGGAGGGTTTCCCATATACATTAGACTGCCACCACGGTGGCTTAGCGGTTATGGTGCTCGGGTGCTGACCTGAAAAACGTGGGCCTGATTCTGGTTGTGGCGGTTGCATTTCGATAGAGGTGAAATGCTTGAGGCCCGTGTACTGTGCGATGTCAGTGCACATTAAAGAACCCCAGGTGGTCGAAATTATCCGGGCCCCTCCACTATGGCATTCCTCATAGCCCGAGTCGCTTTGGGATGTTAAACCAACTAACCAACCAAACCAAACCATATAAATGGGACTAAACAGAGTGCCCTCTCGCATGCAGTCAGCCTTATGCCTATGCATTTGCTGGTGACAGTTACATGTCACGAAATGAAGCATCGCTGATGGAAAATAAAATTTATTGTTTTGAGTCCGAAATGAAATTCCAGAAATAAGGAATAAAATGAAGCATCACATTATAAGAAAAAGAATGCCAGGTTGCATAAATTGCACAAAGACATTTTCTTTTCAAGCTGCTCAAGTTATATGCCATGAATTAATATTTAAGAGCACAACAGTATCTGGTCAAGTTTTGCAAAATTTGTGCTGTAATGTGTATGTCCTTAAACTAAGTGCATCAGCAGAGGACTGCTGCACAAATGCAACAAGCTCTTGTTGTGTGAAAGTGAATTTTCTGATTGTCTGCACTTTGTAAAAAAGTTTGCTGGCTCTGACGAATGTTTACTTGAATGTGCTGCTGTGCTCCCGCTATGCACAAGGCTGGGCCCCTGTGCAATTTTGTTTTGTTCAGCATGCAATGCTTATAGCTCTTTTTAATCACATTCTCATTACCACTTGGTGGTGAAACTCTGATCATGCTTACTTTGAACTTGCTGTTGAGAATTGTTCCGAAAGACTTCATAAAACTTGAAAACTCCTTTGAAAGCTGTTTTCTTGCACCCAGCTTGGTTGCATGTTAGCGTTAGCACAATTACTTTTCTGTTCACTTGGCAAAAGGGCCATTTTATATGGCCCACTACAAGTACTTGTAGTTTGCTAAGCCAGTTTTTACAAAATTTGCTTAACAGCTACTTTATCTGTAATTAACCATATCAGTTAACTCTTGTCTTTTGGTCTCAAACTTACTTATGTGGATTGTTATGTAGGTTAGTGCTGAGAACTTGTGGCAGTGATGATGTGAAAATTCTCGGGGCAGACAAGTTGACTCAAGAAGAGGCGATTATACTACATTGATATCTCCTACAACATTCTTTTAAGCGGCAGACTTTCTGTGGAGAGTACCTATGTCGGAGAGAGAAAGTGCATAACATACAAGGCCTACTTTTGGTGATAGTGTAAGTGCAGGTATCTTGCTATGTATAATGCATATTGGTAGCCAGGGTACACTTAAGAGTTAGAATAAAGAGACAGAGGCTGATGGAGGTTGATGTGCAAGTCTGTTCTTGGGCCATCATAGCCTGCACAACTGATGCCAGCGTAATACTGAGTTAGAGATCATTGTGAATTTTTATGAGTGACAAGCATTCAGTTGATAGTATAAATTTTTTTATCGAAATCATGAAAACACCATTACCGTTTTGATTGTCACATAAACTTTCCCACGGTTTTTCTATATTATTATTTTTTAGATATGTTGAGCTTTCTTTGAGACATGAAAAGAAAAGGTTTTATATATGGCAACAGGTTTTACTGATTGAGTGAAATCCAGCAGAGAGATATGCTGGGGTCCTTGCATTCGCACAACATGGGGGCCGCTGCGGTGGCTGAGTGGCTATGGCACTCAGCTCCTGATCCGAAAGACGCGGGTTCGATCCCGGCCGCGGTGGTCCAATTTGGATGGAGGTGAAACTCTAGAGGCCCGTGTACCATGCGATGTCAGTGCATGCTAAAGAACCCTAGGTGGTCGAAATTTTCGGAGCCGTCCACTACGGCGTCCCTCATAGCCTGAGTCACTTTGAGACGTTAAACCCCCATAAATCATAAACCGCACAACATGGCATTTTTCATATTTATCTCCCAGTTGTCGTTAAGGCACAGAATAGACAGTCTCGTTGCATTTTGCATGCTAGTTGCTTTGTTTATTATTTGCAAAAAGGGAAAGGTAGCTTTCATATCAACACAATCTGAGATAGTTCTTAGCTTAAAGAAGAAAAAAAAACCGATCTATGCTTACAGCACAAATTAAAGTGAAAAGAACTGAATCAACTTCCAGTCATTGAGCTTCTTATCAAGATCTGCCTTCATGCTTCTTGTTATCAGAAATATTTTGTCAGGAAATTTACAGTAGTGGCTGTTGCTGTTGTGAAGATAACGTGTCTGGTAGCAGGTGTGACTTGCGGCATGTCGTGATGTGAAGTAATGGTACAAAAGATGTTGGGGGGGGACTGGTGAGATGGAAAAAGTGGAGTCCTTACTGGTGCTTGGGTTGGACCCGGCTGCATGTCCTGTATGCCGTGGACTGGAATGGTTACTGATGTGGCGAATACGCACCGGTATTACAATGGGTACAAGCTTTCCCCTGGCCTGGCGCTCAGGTTCTTTGGAGTGAAATGCTTTGGAAATGGATCTTTGACTCCACCTTGAGTAGACTATAACACATTGTGCCATAGCGCTCTTTGGCCAAAGATGCCCCTGCACCATAAAAATACATCATCATAGTGGTTGCTGATGCATTTGCGCTATGTGTGCCATTGCAGGAGATCGAGGAAGAAGAGGTCGCTCCGATGCTGCCCCCTGTCCACCGTCACAGCAGCCTCTCAACCCTGAACAGCAGCCGCAAAGATTCGGGCATTCGGAGCAGGCAGAGCAGCATTCAGGACACAGTCAGTGAAACAGTTGTGGTTATGCATGCCAGAGCAGCGATGCCGCATTACTCGTTGCGTGTTTTCATGATCTTGTCTTTTTGTGTGCCACGGGACCAAAAAAGTAAAGCTTAACTTTAAGAAATGCCTGTCGTTTGGCCTCATTAGATAAAAAAAAACATTTCTTGGCAAATGTTGACTGCAGGCAATCGTGATATATGTACTGTTTTCATTTTTTGAACTTGGCTGGGCTGACTTAAATTGAGGTGTTGTATTCTTAACTGTATGGGTAGCAGCACAACCATATGTTGCAATCAAGCAGCTGAAAGGCTTTTTCATTACAATGAATTAATGGGTTTTTAGTCAGTTACTGAAGGCTTCTTTTTTTTTTCTTTTGAGCTGACGAAAAGCCCATAAAAGAGGTAGCTGACATAAGGAAGTTTAATATGGAGAGAATCGAGCATGCTCTAAAGAACGGAGGTAGCCTAAAACGGTGAACGGAAAACTAGGCGTAGGTAAAAACCAGATGTATGCGTTAAGAGACAAGGAGGGCAATGTCATTAGCAATATGGATAAGATGGTTGTAGCCGAAGAGTTCTACACAAATCTGTACAATAGCCAATGTAATCAGAACATTAATGCGAGAGACAGCAGGTCACAGCAATGCGTCATCCTGCCAGTAACAAAAGAGGAACTAAAGAAAGCCTTAAGAGCAGTGGAAAGGGGAAAAGCAGCTGGGGAGGATCACATAAGAGCAGCTCTGTTGAAGGACGCAGGGGAGATCATGCTAGAAAAACTAGCCACCCTGTATACGCAATGCCTTTATGACCTCGATTGTACCAGAAACTTGGAAGAATCCAAACATTATCTTAATTCATAAGAAAGGAGACCCCAAGGACTTGAAAAATTACAGACTGATCAGCTTACTATCCGTTGCCTACAAGGTATTTACTAAGGTAATCACTAATAGAGTCAGGGCAACCTTATACTTTAATCAACCAAATGATCAGGCAGGCTTTCGTAAAGGATGTTCCACAATAAATCATATTCACACTGTCAATCAGGTGATAGAGAAATGCACAGAATATAACCAACCTCTATATATAGCCTTCATTGATTACGAGAAAGCATTTGACTCAGTGGAAACCTCAGCAGTCATTGAGGCATTGTATAATCGTAGTGTAGAAGAGCCTTATGGTCAAAATAGTGATATATATATATATATATATATTAAGGAAGCCAACAGTCACCGAAACCAAGGGGCATAGGGGAATGTTTTTAATCTTTTTTTATTTGTAGTGCCAATCAATCGGTCTAAAGAAAATTACTTATAAAGCAGCAGAAAAAACAACCATGCCGCCGGTGGGATCCGAACCCATGACCTCCGAATATCGCGTCCGGTGCTCTTACCAACTGAGCTACGGCGACGGCTGTCCAATCTGCTGCTTTCGTGGGTATTTATGTTTACTGCGTGTAAGCGAACCTTGAGAGTGTTCACCAGCGCCACCCTCGACCATAGCTGTGGACGTAGCACGTCCTGTTATACCACGAGAGAGACGTAGAACGTCATCTAACGGCGAGGGCGGAAACTGTGCGAGAGCCCTCTTATGCTACCTATGGCAACAAGACTGCCAGAACCGAGACCCCCGTTAAGCTATTAGCAGACAAGGTAAAGGAAAATGAAGGGCTCGTTTGACAAACATATTAAGGAAGCCAACAGTCACTGAAACCAAGGGGCATAGGGGAATGTTTTTAATCTTTTTTTTTTATTTGTAGTGCCAATCATACGGTTTAAAGAAAATTACTTATAAAGCAGCAGAAAAGACAACCATGCCGCCGGTGGGATCCGAACCCACGACCTCCGAATATCGCGTCCGGTGCTCTTACCAACTGAGCTACGGCGACGGCTGTCCAATCTGCTGCTTTCGTGGGTATTTATGTTTACTGCGTGTAGGCGAACCTTGAGAGTGTTCACCAGCGCCACCCTCGACCATAGCAGTGGACGTAGCACGTCCTGTTATACCGCGAGAGTGACGTAGAACGTCATCTAACGGCGAGGGCGGAAACTGTGCGAGAGCCCTCTTATGCTACCATGGCAACAAGGCTGCCGGAACCGAGACCCCCGTTAAGCTATTAGCAGACAAGGTAAAGGAAAATGAGGGGCTCGTTTGACAAACATATTAAGGAAGCCAACAGTCATTGAAACCAAGGGGCCCCTTGCAACTTTTTAATCTGAGAAAGTGAGTACAGAGATAGCTTTGACTATGGTGATGAAGTGAAAGGAGTGATGAATTTTTTCTTTTACAAAAGGACACGTCATAATTAAGTTAGACTCTTTAGCAGCTTAATTGAGGGCATTTCTATTTCTTTATTGTTTTTGGCTAGGTTAAAGCAACATGGAAGCCTGCAATGACTTGCGCTGCATTCTTGTGGCTTGCCTTACTTGCTTGAACTGAAGTGCTACTCTAAGCTCTTTGCCACACACCCTAGTGGTTCTAAGAGGATTTGAAGTCGAAGTATTCAGCAGTAAGAAGGGGATGGCAGTATGGGTTTCTGCTGAAGCTAGCCTGAATAGATTCAGTGTAGAGGCTGCCATTACAATCATTTGCCAGTTGATTTTTCTGGTTGGCTGCTTTCTACTGTGCGTATGTTTGTAGTGCTGGCCCGCCCATTTAAAATTTCTTATTGAATACTTAAATTCTGTATGACAACTGGACTATGCTTTATTGCTTTAGTGGAAGCTTCTTGAAGCCAGAGCGGTATGTGGTAGTACATAATTGTGGCTTTGCTAAATGGCCTTATAAACAAGTGCACAATGTTTTTTTTTTTAATTTTAATAGTGCCAATGGTATGACTAGAATTGCTGATTGTCTGAAGTTACTCCACCTGTCCGTGTAACCTTTATGCTTTGACAAGTGGTTTTCCTTTTTGTGTCCTGGTTCACTGGCTCTGCATCTTGAAATTCTACCTTTGCATGTACTTTTATGTCAGAGTATAAGAGGACAGTTATGGCATGTGGGGAATATTTTATTCGTTGGCTGTCCTTGAAGTCAGCAGGGTTGTTGACTGATTTGGTGGCACACAATGCATGTGGGGATGAACATTGCATGATTTTTCACATTTACTTTGTCTGCTGACGAAGTGCTGTTTTTCTTCCCTAGGTATTTATAGCTGGCTGTGCTAAACATGTTGCACTAACCCTTTTACTGGTGATGAGCTTGGCTTTTTGCAAGATGTCAGCTAATTTTTCACTTTATGCCAGCTTAATCTCAAAATGCCTTTTTTGGTACCATGTACTTAGGTTGTTGTGCTATCATTAAACATTAATCACCTGTATTAAAATTTTGCATTATAGTATTAATGGGAGAATAGTTGCACAAAATAAGGCAGTTTCAGATTTTGTGCAACATTGCAGTGAGTTCTGCCTTGCTACCTTTATTATTACTAATATTTTTTTATTGCATTGTGAGAGAAACACTAAATATGTAGTGTTCAGGTGCTCAAAGATGTTTCCATTTCTGCTGCATTGCCTGTACATTGCAGTCATGGGACTTTTGAAAAGATCTTGAATAGGTGTTACCTTTGGGCATGTGTATCATTTTGCCTTGAGTGTCAACTCATCGCTCGTGTTCCTCTCTTGGCATGCAGCATGTATGCCTGCTTCACCTTCTGCTGTTTTTGCTCATACAGATGCGGCCGCAAGCTAAGGCGCTGCGCTTTAATAACAATGTTCCTGTGTTTGTCAGCATGTGGCAGGTGAACATCGTAAAGGTATATCCTTGCATCATGTCAACTTTCTTTTCTTTCACTTTTTTTCTTTGAGCACAAAGCACATCAAACAAGGGCATGTGATGTTCATGCAAAATGGAAAACTAATATGCTTGCTGAACCTGACTCTCTAATGATACCGCACACAACGTTTGCAGCTGAACTCATTGTGCCTCGTGGTTACATTTTGGGTGAGGTTTCTTGGAAGACACTTGCTGCATTCAGCATTGTTTGACTGCAACTTTTGCTGGTGATAGCATCTCAAAATCATCTGTATTGGAACTGCAACTGCTAGGTCTACGCTGCGAGGTTAAATTGCAGTGGCTGATACTGTAGAGTAATATCTCAACAGAAATAAACAATAGCTTTTGACATGTCTCAAAATTTCAATGCACAGCCACTTCTGCATTTTAGCTGTCTCAAAAGACTGGTTTTCTGGCAGGGTATATGCTGGCCTAAGTACTGCAGCACTCTTTTGTAGCGAAAGCTACACTAGGCTAGTCAGCAGTGCATTTCAGGCAGTCCGCGCTAGTCACTTGTATGCATGCGCTGCAACCATGGCAACCAGCTGCGCTGAGTGCATGACGTCATCACTTAGCTATGCGCCTCACTGCGCATGTGCTATGATCTTAGATCTTAGTGGCTGTGCCGCGGCGGAGGATATAAGCCGCATAGCGGCCGCTTGCCTCGGGAGAAGGCGCAGTGGAAAAAGGCGATGCAGCTGGTGGAACGTGAAGACACTTGGAGAGACATTCTTTGCGTACTTCAAGCGTCTCCGACACGCGCTTCATTCTTGCATAGACAGGCAGCCTCACGCCCGGCAATGACTTCAGGGTCGGTAGAAGCAGCTTCCTGTAGGCTCTGAAGATGCCGCTTACTATACATGCGGCCACCAGCCGCGTCTTCTTCTTCCATTGCGCCTTCTCCCAAGGAGAGCGGCCGCTCCGTGGCTTATATCCTCCGCCGCGGTGGAGTCGCTAAGAGCATAGCTCATGCACCCTTCCTTTCCACAAGACCATTGGCGTCTAGAATGTTGTCAACGCCACCGCTAGTGAACACAGTGAACGTCAACAACTTTCACTTTATATATCTTGGATTAGTTTAGCTAATTCACATTCATTTTTATTATAAGTGTAAGGTCAGCTCCAGTCAGGTTTCTTTGTACATTTGTTTGAAAAGGTTTTCAACTGTTTGCTGCTCTGGCCATCTGTACTGAGCTCACTTGGGACGTTAATCACATACATGAGTTTTCTTTTTTGCCAAAGCAACACTGTGGGCTAACTCATACTCTGTAGTGGAGGGCTCGGGATAAATTTTGACCACATGGGGCTAACATGTGCTGAAGTCTTAGTGGTCAAGCATTTTTGCATAGCACCTAAATCAAATTGTAGCTGTTACAGCTGGGAAAGCAGGAGATAAGGAATGTGCAAGCAAAAGTTTCTTTAATTAGATGAAGCTCCATTCAAGTTTTGCTGTTGTTAAAGATCGCTTCTGTGGCTCCCTCTGGTCATGGAGGCAGTTGTCCAGTGGCAAAAGGCGCACTTATTGCTGAGAATGTTGTATTTAGAAATTTTGCTACCTCTCAGTTGAAAGTTGTGACGTGAAGACCGAAAATGACCCTGTGATCACCATTGGGATCTAGCTTAGCCTCAGGGATCCATGCACAAGAAGCCGTCTTGATCTTGACAGACCGCACTTAGCTTGCATAACTGACCGGTACTGGCCCATTCTACTCTATGTCCCTATGTCTGACCCACTTTTGCATCAGCCGCCGCGGTGGCTCATTGGTTATGGCGCTCGGCTGCTGACCTGAAAGACTCGGGTTTGATCCCGGTCTTGGCAGTCGAATTTCTGTGTAGGTGAAATTCTAGAGGTCCATCTACTGTGCGTTGCCAGTGCACGTTAAACAACCCCAGGTGGTCGAAATTTCCGGAGCCCTTCACTACGGCGTCTCTCATAGCCTGAGTGGCTTTGGTACGTTAAACCCCTGTAAACCTATAAGCCTAAACCAGTTTTTCATCACACTCCTCCGTTAGGTGGGTTGGCACTGATATGTCCATAGTGTCTCTTTTGGGGACCTATAAAGTTGCAGTGCAGTCATGTAACGATGCCTTTTAGACACCAAAAGCTGATATGCACACTGAGTGCAGTTTCACAAGACAATAAGGAAAGGGGTAGAACGGATCAAGGCTGACACTTTTGTGTCGTGCTTGCCTATCCTCCTCTCCCTCGCCCACTCGCTATTCCTGAAAACCAATCAGGGCCCATGGAACCCTGCTGGTTGAATTTTAAGCAAGGAATGGTGCATTTAGCCTGCACGCCTTGGTTTTGTTCTGCTGCATTGTAAGTTGCTTGGTGAACTCCTCAGTGTTGTTAAATTTCATTGAAAACCAGTGCAATAATTTAGGCAACAGGATTTTTTCCTATTGGCAAATGAACGGGTGGATTAACTGTGTAGGGTGCTGAAGCGGCTTTATGTTGGCACAGAGAGGACTTTTTTGCCCCAACAGTGACAACTTGCTATTTGTACAGACATTGAAATAAAAGGGACATTTTTTGGCTGCAGAGAAATGGGAGACAAAGACAGGATGAATTTCTATTACACCTTTTGAAATTTTACAGTGATAGAGCTGGTATGAAAGGCTTTTTCCATTGTAAATGGCGTTGATGTCTCCACAGTGCTGCAGCCAAAAGCATAGCCAAAAACATCAAAAAGCCGAAACCATAGCCTGCTAGCTGAAGAGACAATTGTTCAGATGAGCCTGGCAGTGGCAACACAAAGGAGACTCTGATATGGCTATTACAATCACTTCTTTGCTCAGCATCACATGGTTTCCTTTTGCCTCAATATCGCATGCCCTTTTCGTGCCGAATTTGTGTGAGCACAAGTAGCGCACTACAATGTAGAATTGAGCACTTATTTTTTTTAGAGATGCAGGATTGCTGATGCCTTCAACATGTTCTTGCACGAATGTTTTCTTTCTGATAAGGCTTTAGTGGTGTTTGTTTAAAGGACTGTAGACACCTAGTTTTAGTTGCAGGTTTTTTTCGCCATAGTTTTGCATAAAACATAAGAATACATAGATCACTACGAGGTATTCGCCTACAGCTGCTAAGTAATTTGCAATTGAATTCGTTATCTCATGTTTTTTCAGTTTCGGCTGTGACATGTAAGGTGTGTTTAGGTCGCATGAAGCATGAAGAATACTGTAATATAACTGTTGATGCGTTGTATGTTGTCATTCCAGCTCCTGAAGCAGGCTGGCTTAAGCATTGTGGTGAATTAAAATTATGTTTCAGCGATTATATTGAAGTTTTTTTCGTGTCTCATGTGACCTAAATACACTTTGCACATCACAGCCGTCAGTCAGTTGCTGAAACAGAAACTGACAAGCATCAAGAAGAAATTCAGGTATAAATTATTAAGCATTTGTAGGGGAATACCACAGATCGATCTTTGTATACTCATGTCTAATGCATCATTTGACGGAAAAAAACATGCTAGCAAAAGTTTGGTGTCTGTACTCTTTTAATAACCTTGAAATTGCTGCCCTAATTCTGCATGTGCACATTTATTTCCTATTCTCTTCTGCACTCTGCACTTCTCAGTATGCATTTAGCATGCTTCATACTGCACGGACATATATCCTGCAATCTGCACATGACACTTTTTCAGAGCTTGCGTTTATACTTGTGTGATTTGCTTGTAAATTGCAAAGCATAAATTGCAATTGTGCACTGGACAAGGAATGGCACACTATTGTATTTATCCTAGAGTTAAGAATGCAGGGGTAGCATTTTTGTTTTACCAGCATTTATCATGCACCTCTGCACTTAGCCCATGCACTGGGTATGCAGCCATAGTCTAAGGGCAAGTTCATGAAACCGCATTGAGGTTTCCAAAAAAAGTTACTGCAAGAATTAGTTGTTCATTGCGGTGATTTTATGTTTGGAATCCAGTTCTGCTTGTTTTGGTTTCACTACACCATTTGAAAACATAAATGAATGTGTGGCTGATTTGGACTTGCCCTTCCTTTGCGTATGTACAGTTGTGGACAAAAGTTTTTGGGATGTGGATTCCCGGTAAAAAATATTTTTCTTCATAGTCGAGCAAAGTAAGTCAATGGAAAGCTTAGCTCCATCCGCTGGATTGAACACTAGTTGACTGGATACCGAGGCAACGCATAAACATTTTTTGTCTGCGAATTCACATCCTGCAAACTGTTGTTGACGGCTGTACCTTCTACATTTGTGCCATTTTTTATACTTTGTTGTGCTGCATATTATTGGAGACAAAAATTGCCAAGTCATGTAAGCATTGAACAAACCACACTAGTGCATCACTTGACAGTCCAGCATTGTGAGATTGAGACCATGCTTGAAGTGTCCATTCCGATCTTTCTCAAGTGCTTGCTACAGTACATTGGGCATGCTGTGTTGTCGCACTGCTGTATGACTTCTCGCATCATGTCGAGGGAATAGAAGGCTGTTGCGTCGATCCAAGTGCCTCTCTGAGTGTGAAGTTTATGTATTCAGCACATTCACAATAAGTGAATGCAGAGCCATTTGGTGACAAAGTGACACGGTTTGATCAATGTTTACATGGTCCACAAACTCTTGTTCTTCATAGTATGAAAAAAGCACGACTGCGTGCCCTTTTTTCAGCATTCGCAGAGCATGCTGATGTGATTGTGTTTAGTAGCAATTCTACTGCTTTAGTGGCAAGCAGATTTTATCAAGACTATTAACTACTGTGATTTGGATTGTGCACTGGCTTATACATTATGATGAACAGTGATTACTGATGTGTGCCCGTTTGTAACTAAGTGACTACTATGCTTAATTCATACACAGGTGCACTCCCTTAGTAAATAATGGTGCTCATTGGCATCACAATTCATTATGGTATCAGATTAGGGCTTTGTCATTCATGCTTTGTTCAGCCCTCTTCCTTGCTCACTTGCACTGACCAGTGCTACTAAGACACAGAGTTGAAAGCAAAGTTGATATTATGCTATGAACGCAGAATTGTTTTTAACACAAAAGGCAGGGACAGAGGGCACTCAAATACTTGACCATTGTTAACATTCGAAGAAAGTTTATTGTCATGCGAAGCATTAGGACATCCAAACGTTACACGGAATTTAGAGGAAGAGCTGGTGAGGGGATTGAACGCGAGATCAAAGCTTTTGTTATCAGCCAATTTGGGTACAAATGTGTTAAAATTACTGAGGTTACAATTATTTTTTGTAGGGCTAACAATTCTGACTCTGCTATTAATGGTTTTAGCAATTGTGTGGATTTTGTAAATTTTACAATTAATTAGTTTCACTAGTTTGAGGTTTTTAGCGTGGTAAGTTGCCTTGTTGGTCTAATTGTGAACTTGCCTTAATGAGCTGACGAGTTGACTTGCTTCGTTTGTCTTCACGATGGTGATGAATTTACTGGATTGGGAGACAACTTAGCAGGGGTGGCTGTGAGTTGGATGGGCACAGAGGTTATCTTTTTCTTTAGATGCTAGTCCTCAAGAAAATGACTTTGAGTGATGCAATATGCTTAATCATTGATATGATATCATATAATATGTGGCATGTGCACTGCCTGTTATTTCAAGTTATGATTTGTGTACGGCAATGTTTGGGCAACATGAAACTGTGGCTTGACAGTAGTTACTGGTTAATAGCTGGCACCCATCTCATGTCCCTGTGTTCTACGTTGACATCTTATATGCTAAAAGCAGTTCAGGTTAACTAGCCATAAGCAGATCATTATTGCATCAGTGGGAGCCTGTCAGTGCTGAACAGTGCAGCATTAATGAAATACACTTATCTGAGCCGGGGAGAGTGCCTCAGCACACACATTCACGTGTACCTCATATTGGGTATTGGACTTATATTGGGCGTACGTACCAGCGGCAATAATTGAAACAAGAACAACGGGACATGGCCGCTGAGAGTTGTAATTAATTGGAGTGGTACTTACATTTATGCTCTGACACTCAAGCATTAGTGTAGTGTGATTTGTTTCACAAGTGAGCAGATGCATTATACTGCATCTGTGCAAGTTATGCAAGTGGTATAGCCACAGCTAATATTAGATTTGCACAAGTGCCTGACACTTGTAAACACGTGTGCTTATGTGAGTAAATGCAATGAGCTTCCGTTTTGCAAGGCTAAACGTTCTGTGCCTGTGCTTTTGAAGAAGTGTAGGTAAATTTTTTAACTGCAATTACAGAAAGGGCTTGCAAATTTAAATTTATGTTGACAAAAGAAGGGGTGTTGCATTAGAATAAAAAAAGCTATTTCATGGGTGCAAACACAGCGGAGCAGTTGTTCGCTCATATAAAGAAGGAAGTATGGAAGGACATGCACATGTCTGCCTTTCATACACATACCTCCGTAGTCTTCATTTTTCATATTTTACTGCCCCATATTGCAATTTCCTCTCATTCCCCTCCTCTGGTCCTGAGGCAGTCTTTTCAATGTGTTTGCAGCTCCTGGACACTCCAACACCGCTGTATGCGCAGCGGGCCAGTGGTTACTGCTCAAGCTACACTTCCGTGGCAGACACGGGACGGTCCAGTGGCTCTAGCCTGCGTGGCTACAGCATATTCGTGGACCCTGCGCTGATGCTCAATGAAAGCCTGTCACGGCTGCGCCACCTCCGCAAGCAGTCGGACCTGCAGATGATCCGCTGCATCCAGCAGGACTCGTGCACCATGGACTATTTCATTCGGCCGCCAGTTAACCCTGTGACCCTATTTTTCAATGATTCTCAGATGGAGAAAAACTACCGGCACCGACTGCACCACCGTGACCTGGCACCCACCATGGCATCTGCCTCATTCACCACATATTTCGATATCTTTGTGGCCCTGGGCTTCTACCTGATCATCATGTTTGCTTGCTTTGTGCTGTTTGATACGCCCATGTCATGGCTGCTGTTCTGCCTGTTTGCCACGAGTGTACACCTTTGCATATTCATGCTGTGCATCCGCGAAATCCTGGCCACCCGGGGCCACTGGGTCGCCGACTGCCTGGCGCAGATCTATCGCTACTGCACCGAGTGGTACCCGTGGCACGTTGTTGGGCTTGTCTTGGTCAGCTTCCCCATTGGGGCCATCTTCTCAAACTTCACCTGTGCCGGCGTCCTTTCCACGCCCGAGCGCACAAATGCCTTCTGCTACGTCGTCTTTGTCTCCCTGCTGCACTTCTGCAACTTCACCCAGCTGAACTTCTGGCTACGTTCCTTGCTGGCCACATGTGCTGGCGTGGTCCTGGCCCTCCTCATTGGTTTGCCAGCCTGTCCGTGCCCACTGCGAGCTCCTGCTCGCAATGTGACGCATCTTGAAGTCATCTCTGACCTTGGTGTAGAGTTGCCAGGCGTCAGCTTTCATCGGGATTCATACAGCTGCAATCAGTCGGCCATCTATGAGATAGTGCTTCACGTCGTGCTTAACACGATTCTTGTGTGGCTGCTGAACCGAGAGTTTGAAATCAGCTATAGGCTAAGTTTTCACGGTAGTGCCATGGCAGCTCGTGATGAACAGCGCATCCAGTCAATGAAGAATCAAGCTGACTGGCTCTTGCACAACATCATTCCCCGCCATGTTGCCGAGCAACTCAAGAACACATCCAAGTATTCTGAGAACCACCGAGACGCTGGAATCATCTTTGCAAGTATTGTCAACTTTCATGAAATGTACGATGAGTCATATGAAGGTGGCAAAGAGTATCTACGCGTTCTCAACGAGCTTGTAGGCGACTTTGACGAGCTGCTCTCAAAGCCTCTCTTCCGCAATGTCACTAAGATCAAGACTATTGGAAGCACGTTCATGGCAGCATCCGGACTGAACCCAAAGTTGCGTCGTGAGAATCCACATCCATTCACTCACCTCTTTGAATTAATGGACTTTGCAATTGCCATGCAGCAGGTGATTGAGAACTTCAACCAAAATCTGCTAGAGTTCAACTTCGTCATTCGCATTGGGTACTGCTTTGGAGATGTCACCGCGGGTGTCATTGGCACAACCAAACTCTACTATGACATCTGGGGAGATGCCGTCAACACTGCCAGCCGCATGGATTCCCACGGTGTTCCTGGGCGTATCCAGATTCCCGAGCACTGCCTTCAGGTGCTGCAGGAACTGTACGTGTTTGATTCACGGGGGTCTATATACATCAAGGGAAAGAATAACATGAATGTGTATCTTCTTGTGAGGAAAAAGGACAAAGTTTTGTACAGGATTCTTCCATCGACACAGCGGCCGAGCCTTACTACAACCACATCAGATGATAAAGACAAACCGGCTCCTACAGATGAGCAAGCAAAGGGTGATGAGGAGGGAAAGAAACCAAAAAGTGAAGAGGAATTGCCTGTGTGATGCTGCACCTGTCTAATGGCCTTGGCCCAGGTATCTTGTCAAGAATGATGGATGCCTGTAATCGACCCAACTACAATATGCAAGCTGCCACACTGCGGTCAATGATCCACACCAGTGATGAAAGACAAGAACTTGATCAAAACACGAGGTTTTGTGAAATGGCAGTGCCATGCATGTGTGTGCATGTCTCCGTGTTAGGAATACCGAAGAACTTTCAAGTGCTTTTTTTTTTTGTAATAGTACATGTATGTGTGAACGGTGATCGATGTGTTTGTTCTACTGTGAACTTCAGCTAACGGGTGTTAAGAAAGGAGTGCACGCTGAATCTCACATAGGACAGCGCTTGTTATTTAACGAGACTAAGTTACACTTCATTTCTAGTTCATGCTTTAGAAAGTCAACTGTTAAACCCAAGAGAAAGATGTGTTCATAGAACTGCATTCTCTGCCGATGCATTCTAAGCCTGGATATTAATTTCTTACTAAAATGGAAAATGAACAAAACCATGTGACAGGAAATGTAGAAATGCTTCAGAGCAGAAGAGCATATGGAAATTTTTCTTTACTATATGTTTCTGTAAAAATTTTAACCATGTTGTATGTTTGGCAGCTACCTACATAAGAAGTTCACTGGTACGTATGCTTAGGTGATTGTGATGTTCTATTGCATTTCGCTTGTTGTTGATAATGTTTTGAGTTTATACTCTTGTTTTTAATACTGCGTAACCTGCATTTGCTGGTCATGCTGCATGGTTCACGATTATTGTCAGACCATCTTATTTTTATTTTTTTATTGGAGCCCACCTGTTCCTGTTTGTTGTTGGCTGTTGTAGTTGCAGTGGATAGTTGCAGATGCTTTTTGAGTGGCTATTTTGTGACTGATGTTCCATTCTGCCATCTGCATTTTGTTATCGCCAATACCTGTTTCTTTTGTATTGTGTTGGTGAGTGAAACACTGCATACTAGTGCCATGGAGTGTGCTGTGAGTGGAATGAGTGCAAGGGACCATGTCATGTGTGTTTAATGTACTACGTGGTTTCGATACTTAAAGGCGCACTGTTTGGAGGCTGGTTGTTGCAACCGTCAGTGCTTGTGCAAGGTGTGCTGCAGATCTTTTACTGCAGCAGAACATGCCACTGGAAGGTTATGTCACATTACCCTTCTATACCTCTTCCAACAGAGTCTTGCACAGCTAGACTTTTCTTTCATTGAAACATTTACAACATGTTTGCTTGTGAACCTCAGTGGCTCACCTTTAGCCAAAATTTATTGGGTATAATAGAGTTATGTTTGCATGCAAGCTTCAAGGCACTTCTTCAAATACTGTGGTTTGGAGCAGAGAAATAATTTGTCATTTCCTGGGAAACAGAGCCTGGCTGTGTAAGAAAAGATGGGTAACACATTTTTTTCTGTCCTGATCAGTGACCTTGTTGGTATTATGAGGCACTCTATTATCCACAGGGGCTCTGTCTTGATTTTTGTAAAAGTTACAACTTGTTTAAGTGCATTTTTTGGTGAGCTTCCTAAAGCAATTGTTTTTAGGACTGTAGAGAACAATGCTTGATTTGTTCCAAGCCATATCATAAGAGCTTAAATGGGGAGAACAGTTTGATTGCAGGTGAAGCTGGAGCATGTTGACCGTGTGTTTCTGAGGCGCCGACTTTCATGTTACGGGGATAACTGTTTTTTACTGCAGCTGCAGAACCCTGCCGCACTGCAGCTGATACAAAAGGACAAGCTACATCGCCTGTGCTGAATTTACACAACTTTTTACTGGTACTAGATGTCTAGGCTTTGTACTTTTCTAAAAGAAAAAAAAAGTTGATGTTGTGCCTAGGGTAGTGAACACGCAGTCGAATCCAAAGTGTTTGCACCTCATCCTTGGGAACGGCAGCTGTCATCCCAAGCAAAGCGTCTAGTCATGTGTTCTTGACTTTCACTTAATGCTGGACAAGCAACCTGCTACTAACAAAAACTTCATCTACAAATGCGCCACGCAATTGTGCCTGGCAACTTTTGTAGCACCTGGTAGGGAAACATTTGCCATATACCTTTCAGGCCTGCGAAGGGATCTTTTCGCACCATTTTTACATGCGTGTCCTGCCTACATGTTCTAGGGTTGCATTCCAACAGTCCGGATGCACAGTTATGCCTGAAGGCTGAAACATGCCTGTTTGTAGGACAAATGGGCATCCCTTTGGCAATCAGGAAGCAACCCTGGTACCAAGTGTCTCCTCTGCTCTGCCTTGTTACATGTTCAGAAAAACTCAGTCACAAATGTTTATAGCACTGCATGCGCTTTTTTATAACGGTTCCTTTGCGGAAGGCCTCTTTTGATGACGTGTGTGTTGCCTGGTTCAATTTTGTACGGTCTGTGCTAGATGCTGTCCACAGTAAGGTACCCGGTGAAACGCGCTTCCGTCTCTGTGTGAGAAATGGGCATCCACAAGACACCTCCTGTGATCCGCCCAAAACCCACATGGCTGTCACATGCGGAGAAAGCCCAGTTATTCTAAGGTGCCAAGGATTTATGCTGCCTGCACGAGACAATGTGGAACAAGCACTTCAAATGTCACTTTGCATACACCAAAGCACAGTATTACTGCAGCAGTTGCGAGTGGCGTTTCTGTGGGACTGACTGTTTCGTGTGTCTATGCTTCTGTCTGAGCTGAATGAGAGGAGGAAAAAAAAAAAGGAAAGCTGGCACTTTTTCTAGTCATGTGAATTCTGGACCGTTCTTGTGAATGTAACTGGCCATAATTTCTCTTGTGAACCACGCGCTTTAATGTATGTGTCCAAATGGTGACCGCCAACCACTTAATACTACTTTTGCATATCATTACCTTCAATGTTGGGATCATCTACACATGTATTTGTTAAATGTGATCTTTGCCTCACCTGAAGTGTTTTTAAGGAGTTTGAAGAAGGTGGTGGGAAGGGCAGGCCATTACTTCCGGACGAGATTTGAGTGCTAGTATGTTGGGTCTGTATTTTACTCATCTGTTTTTACCAAGATCAAAGGCTTCTTTCAGTGGTTTTTCCTTGTTGAGATAAATAGTGAATGTTGATTTTATTGCAGTGTTTTTCATTTAAGAGTTTAGGCATTCAAGTGGTCACTTCGTAAATGTTCTAAAAGATTGTGGCCGCCTTCTAGGTGTATATATTGGTGATTGAAAAAGAAACATGTTATCATTCTGCTTTTGTATGTACAGCGATCTGTTTTCGTGTATATTTAGGAGATGCCCAAATAAATTATTTATTCGTTTGTAAATGGCTCTGTGCTTTTCCTTTTGTTAGTAGGACAATACTGGGAATTCCCAAGGTGAGAAATAAAATATTGGACTGGATATTTTGAGATGGATCGTCCCAGCAACAGGATCAGGAGTTTAGTATCAGGTAATTGAGAAAAAAAAGCAGGAATTCTTTTTGTGACTACATGGAATGCATGGATGGTTGTTTTATGGTATATTTGGTCCACCTACAGACCTCAGCGTGCCTTCTACTTCACCACAAAGGTGGCGGACAGCTGTTCTTCAGCAATGCAGGAATCTGTGTAACGTGATATGAAGATAGGGAAACGAACTAGGTGCTTCGCAGGTGTGGGCAGATAATTTTGCAACGGCAAAACAAATCCTGAACTTGCTTATTTGAAAAGGTTAATTGGCATTACCGCTGCCGTTAGGCTTTGCAGTCAATCGTTCCGCCTGTGCCCTGCACTGGCGGAGCACAGTGTGTTACTGTACTCGCTACACCGTGCGAAAAACTGCGAGGCACTGCATGCGGGATGTAAACTTGCAGCGCTTTCAGGGCTAAGACAGCTTAGGTGTCGTTCGCAGTTTCCGTTTGACATGCATAGCATCAGCCGTACACACTGCTAATAGAAAAGAAAGGAAATTTGGAGCTAAAGGTCATTCCCAGTTTGCGCATTCTAAAACGAGAACTGTATTATAGACTATGAGACATTCCCGCAGCCCCGCAGTTATCAGCTTGGTAGCTCATGTCGCAGAAATAACATGTAGAAAGCTAGAAAAGCTAGCAGTGCAATAGTATTAAAGACTGGATTTTTTTTGCCAATTAAACTGATTTCCCGCATGTCTGAACAACGCTTAATTCTCGCGAACCGCTACTTTCTACTCGAATCAAAACAAGGCTGCCCCGGCAATCAGCTGACGCGCGAATTCGCAGCTGAAGCAACTAGCGGCGTCACTCAAGAGAGAACAGCGGCATTGCTGCAGCCACAGCGCTAAATGGCTAGCGCTTGCGTTTTAGAATTCACTAAATTCAGCTGGTTGTAATTTGCGAATTCTACAAGAGAGCGGGAAAAGTGCACTTCTCCTTTTGAGTACTGGCAATCGATTGAATGACCGCCGCAAGGAATGCGCATCTAGGACGCCCTATCGATGATCTGACCACAATAGAGGGACGAACGTATGCATTACAGAAACCAAGGCATTTAATACGCATATACATACTCCAAATTACGGAGACGCAAGAAATAACGGCAAGCCAAGCGAATCAAATGCGAACAGCCGACCTGCCGCGCGCACTGCACTCTGGGAGGGCAGCCATTTGCTTCCCATAATACACCGCTAGGAACGTGTTTTCGGAAAATCTTCGGTACCAGTCGGCTAACTCCGGAGCGTGTTCGCGATGCCATTACTTCGAGCAGGCGAAAACGGGCCAATGGCGTTGGAGGTTGTGTGTCACGTGGAAAACTCCGGCCAATCATAGGCTTTTATTTCCTTGGCAATGTTTGCTCGGCAATCTTCGTTCTTTTCTCTGACAAGCGTAGAAAAACTTTTCATCAACAGCCGCCATATTGGATGAATAGGGGGCCTAAATTTTCAGCATCTCCCCTGCCGAATTTTGGCTTCTTTTTTCGTCTCGGCTGTCGTTTTGAGGCGGCTAATCGCTATCGTTCTTCATGGAGTAACTCCGGTAAGCGATTGAGAAGCCTTCGCCCAGTGATTGCGGCTCCGGACGGCTCGATGCTCGGCAGTACTTGCCTGGCCAGTCGCGGAGCGTTGAAGTTTTGATGGGGTAGTGCGATGCCGTAGAACACGATCATGAAGAGACTGTCCCTGTGCCTTGACCATGAAGAAGAAAATCGGACTGTGCAACCATATATTTGTGCGTGTGTTGGACCATCAGATCTTCTAAAAGTGTATTGGTATGTCGAGGGTTTAAATTCTTGATAATCTTCCCCATTCTTGAGCGCATAGGGCATCAGTGGTTTAGGCTTATCAATATGGCTGACCATCTTGTGGATGGGCCGCCGAATAAGCGGCAGAAGTTGGCAGAAACTGGCCTGTCGTCGGACAGCGCAGGTAAGCTTTGCATTCGTTTTCTTTCACGCCTTAACTGTCCCCGTGCTCCTTTCTTTCGCTGAAACTGTGTCTCGCGCTGCGGTGCTCTGTATTGATGCTTGCTCGCTTGTCGCTCGGCAGACCCATGTTTTGGCTCCGGTCCCTCACCTACTGATCCTGCTAGCGCTTGTCGTCGGCCGACCGGTGCTACGCCGAGATTGTCACTGCCCATGTGTGCTATGACCGCTGCGATGCCGTCCGTTTGGCGTGTGATTGAAAGCGTCGCCCGCGAGCGATGCTCTCCGCAGCGTACTACTTCCCCGTGCATTCGGAGGGATCGTGTTCGT
The DNA here is from genome assembly GCF_052857255.1 of Amblyomma americanum. NCBI lineage: Eukaryota > Metazoa > Arthropoda > Arachnida > Ixodida > Ixodidae > Amblyomma > Amblyomma americanum. The sequence continues at coordinate 192,082,157 of NC_135500.1, read as the reverse complement.
TTTTTGACGGGCGCTAGTTTGTCTGAAATGCTGCGGGCGATTTTTGGCTGTTAAACTGTATGTCAAGCCTGGAGGTTATCTGCAGCTACTGGTGTCTGCTTGGCGTAAGAATCGGAACCGTTACACGCTCGCCGATGCCTGTGCGAGACGACCGCCCGCTAACCCTAATTGCGTTTAGAAAGTGCTTGAATCGTGTCGTTTGGGGGGAAATTCCGCTCCTTTTAGGTGCCGATTCGCGAGTTTTGGGCCTCGTTGATCATGCCCGCGCTCATACGACGGCTAGGGGTGCGTTAAAGTCCGTCGGCAATTTGTTGATCAGCGTATCCGCGCCCTGTCCGCACAGCGGGGAATGTTGCTCGCGTCGCTTCCGCGGCCCCGCACACTTGTTCGCGCCTGGGACGTTTTCTTACTTGTCGCGCAGCTCGTGCGTATGTCCATCGTCCGCGAAACAATCACCGTATTCGCAGCATCTCGCGCACACCAGACACCGGTCGCCTTTCTGGCGTCCGGGACGCGCGTCAAGATTAGTACCGTTTTCTTCCTGATGCCGCCGCCGCGAGCTCGACCTCTTTGGGCGGGATCGCGGCGTGCCACGAGCGACCCGATCGCGGTAATGCGCTCTCTCTGGCCTGTCTGTAGCCTCACCGCTGCCAGAGTCAGTTTAAAGCTGCCCCGTGTGTCGAAAAGCGGCACATTTATTGATAAACATACAGGGGGGAGTGGCCGTGGGAATCTCTTGCCGGAACGTGCCGCGAAAAGCCCGACATCTCCGACTGACACAGATTCAGGTTGCCGGCCGCTTCGTACGGGGTATGATTGGTCTGCTGAGCGTGGAGCGCGGGTTTGTCATGTAGCTGGACAGCCGATGCTCGCCGGGTTCAGGTGGTGACAGTAAGCGCCGATTCCCAAGTCGCACGAAACTGTGTTTGTGCGGCTCTCAGGTGTGTGCGTGCCCCGTGCTACCAAGTGTGCTTGCTGCTCTATGCTGTTCATGCTGTCTGGCCTTCCGCCTTTGTGTCAGAATGTTCCGACTCGCGTCAACAGCATGAATCCTGCGCCTCTCAGGCTACAGTAATGCAGTTGCAGTGGACACCTGCTCTATGTTGCATGCTATTTCATTAGCTTCGGTGTGCCAGCTTACGAATCTCGCTTGGCGTGCAGAGAGAGCCGAACTGCGATGTTTGATGTGTTTATATCTGTTGGTGAAACTGTTGAGCAACCTGTTGCATCTGAGAGCAATAGCACACCACACGAAGTTTTGATTTTGTTGATCTATCCATAGGTGTTTATGTTAATTATAATAGTCCAGGTTCATTTAGATCTGTGTCGCAGCGGAAAAGGAGAGAAAGCCAGTGTGGGAGTTCAAACAGTTCCAATGAGCACGTTCTCCTTCCTGTACATTATCTCAGCGTTGGCGCTGTGATTGGAATGTAGGTGCATCTTTAAATGCCGATGTCCACACAACCAGCATTATTTTTACCTCATGAGTTCATAACTTGTCACACTGTGAACTGCTGTAGTAGAAGACGTTTATTGAACAGCCAGCAACATTAGTTGGATGATTGTTTGTCAGCACAACCTCTCTTTCTGAGACATCGCTCTAGCCCATGTTCTTGCGTGGTGCACATGCTGGATTTTTTTTCTAGCAGATGCTGTAAGCATGTGCACTGTTGCCACAACATTTGCAGCAGTATTATAATAAAAGTGTATAGCTTTTCATGTGTGTAGCACAGTGCTCATGGTATTGCTAGTGCATATTTTAGCTTGTGAGCATTGGAGTGCTGCTGTTACTGGGAGAATTTTTCATTATCATTGGCAGGAAACACTCAAAATTCGTCCTTATTGCCATTTGCAATAGTGATGACCGAGAAACTCTCTCCGCATTGTTGTATTGTTTTGCATTTTGAATTGAGGCACTATATTTCAGTGCAGGTGGCCCTTTAAAATGTTGCCGCGCCTTTGGGATGCTGCAAAGTAGGTAATCGGTTGCTGTGTCAAGGTTGTCCATTTAGGCCTGTTACAGCTACCTTTTAAGTGCTTGCACCCTTTCTGATGGTGGTTTCACCCTGTGTTGCTGCTATGGCAACAGATTTCAGCCGTTTGTGGGATCTGGAGAACGAACTGCCGGAGGAGCTCATGGGGTCAGGGGGCGGCCCTCCCTTGGGCGACCTGGGTCCCCAGCCTGGTGGCGCCCAGCAGAATGGTACAGGCGGTGAAGAGGCAGCGGGCCAGCGGCACCAGCAACTCTCACAGCTGCTGCAAAGCAAGGCCAACCATGGGAGCCCCAAGGAGCTGGGCGGCACCAAGCTTCTGGGTGGGCCCCTGCTCAATGGGCCAATGGGCCCCATGGGACAGGCGCGGCCAGCACCCCCATCCCTCGGAGGCCTGCTCGGACCAAACTCTCCGCATGGAGGCCCCTCCGGAATGGTTGCACCGCCACCTGGCATGAAGGTGCGTGCAGCGTTTTGATCCTTCACTCTGTCATGTGCGTTGTGTCGGTGGTGTGCTTGCAAGAGGCTTCTGTGGCGGGGACCGACAACATCTTTGCAGCTATAGGGCAGATCCGGTGAGAAGCTATTGGAGAATTTGAAACAGTCAATGCGATCGGGATGAGGGGTAAGAAAGAGCAGGAATACTGTGCAGAGTTGTGCTGGCATCTAAATAAAAGCACTGTCCGGCAACTCCGGAGGATTTTCGAGCATTTTGAGTTGACTGTTGCATTATATTTCTTAGACCTCTCTGACCTATTCTGATGAATAGATTTCAAAATTGTGAGGACAACAGAATTTCAAGCTAAGTACAACGTCACGGATATGGTCGCAAAACCTCTTGTACATGTTGATTGGCTAAACTGGCGACTGTGAGTGATAGCTATGATCATTATTTATCGGCAGAGGCTTTTGAAAACAAGCTTGAGTTTTTTTCCTTCGGCAAACGCAGTGCAAAATATTAATGGGCGTGCAGTGCAGCATGTCGGGTCACACAAAGCAAGGTTGCCTGTTGAAATTGCTGCAACAAGGCCCTGAAGTGGGAAAATTCAAAATTAATTCTTACAGAACTAAAATGCTGCCGGGCTGCAAAATTTGGCACAGATGATCAGAAAACGGGAGAACTTCTCATGAAAGCTTTGGTAAAATGCTTGGGTGTGAAAAAAAATGCTGGAGTTACCCTTTAATTCTTCCCTTACTACTGGAAAGCAAGCTACTTCAGCGTGGTGTAAATTTTTTTTTCAGCCATGAATTTTAATTTTTTTTTTTTGCGGCACATCATAGTGTAGCTAATAATTTTTTTTCTATGATACAAAGAACAAAACACATTGCTTGCAGAAGAGAAATCTGATTTGCAAAATTTAAGAGGCTTGTGCAAATAGTAAAAATATTAAACGTATTCGTTTGGAAAACAGGATAATAAAAAATCTAGAATATGCATTTTGTGCGTTGCTATGCCAAAAATGAGTATTCAAAGTTTGAAGAACTGTTCATGCTAATATTTCTGGTCAGCAAAACAAAAAAAAGACACCAATTGCTTGCGCGTAGTTCTTTGGGATACAGTGTAGTGCCATGGTAGACACCAGGTTGTCTTGCAGATAACTGTGTCCACTAGACTGCTGGTGGCATAGAATCGTTCAGAGAGGCCCTGATAACCGGTTAATCTCCTCGGCAGCGGCGAAAATGAAAGTTACATATGAGCACCTTTCGATTGCCCTGGCTCGGAGGAGCAAACATCGCTGTCCAAACTAAAATAAGAAGAGTGGATGTCTTCGTTTTGCGCTAAGCTGTTGCTTACATCAGCAGGGTCATGTGTCGATGCTTGCAAAATTGCAAAAACACCGCCTCTGCTGAGCAGGGTCAGTGCAAGAAGAGGGTGCCACCTTAGGCACCATGCCTATGCGATTGCTCTGTGCGGACAGGTTTTGTGCGAAGTTTAAATATACTCCCTCGTGCGGCTGACGAAAATAATGATTTTTTGACTGAAGTACAGTCATTCTGCAACCTATTGAGTAGCGTTAGTTGTCCAGAAGTGGCCCAGATTGCTCAGAATGGGTTGTTTTGCACCATCGTATGAATTAATCGATCTGAATACTTGGTAAAAAAGGAGTTAAGGCGTGTTCACGCTTGGAATATGTGACACCGATGCTGGTGGTGGCGGTCGCTGGGCTGGTCGGCAGATCCTGCTGCTGATGCGCCGGTTTATTACACTGTACTAAAGATTGGTTTGGTTTATGAGGGTTTAACGTCCTAAAGCGACTCAGGCTATGAGGGACGCCGTAGTGAAGGGCTCCGGAAATTTCAACCACCTGGGGTTCCTTAACGTGCACTGACATTGCACAGTACACGGGTTTCTAGAATTTTGCCTCCATCGAAATTCGACTGCCGCGGCCGGGATCGAACCCGCGTCTTTCGGGCCAGCAGCCGAGCGCCATAACCACTCGGCCACCGCAGCGGCCACACTGTACTAAAGACAACAACAAAATGATCGATAACTGGATGTTGCCGTAGTGCGACAGGCTTTAAAGCTGGCGGTGCTAGTGAAACCAGTCGGTGGATGGACAGCGAGTCTTTAGGAGATCGGCTGCCGAACAAAAACTTCAGATTGGTGAGACAGCTGTGCGGAAAACTACCCTTGTATCTCCTTTTATCTATAAATCAAAATGAACGACTACATTTCATGTTTCCTCTTCGACATTCACCAGCAGTATAGTGAACTAGAATACTGATCTAGTGGTGTGAATGGTGGTGCGGGGCAGCGTAGTGGCTGAAGCAAAACGTCTCTTCTCGACGCGTCTTTTCCTAGCTCCGTGCCGCTGCTGCCGTGCTGGCTGTGCAGTCAAAAAGGCTCTCCGGGTGTTAAGCCCATGCATTTTCGTGCTTCACTGCTGGGGTTCTGTGTCCAAGTTCTGCATCTTTTGACAAGCTTCATTCCTTTCTGTCGCTCCTGGATACATGGGAAAACCACACTAATGGAAAGCAGGTCTTTTTTAAGCAAGTCAACAGCCACAGGACTACGTGACACTGCCTAAGTGTGTTGTCACAGTTGAAATCCCTAATAGGTTTCAAGTACCTGATGACTAGTAGAATGAGTCGGGATCCAGCTGACCATCTTATTACAATTGTGAGTCAGGTTTCTGGCTGCAATACCCATCCAATGCTTAAGCAGTTCAGAGTTACTGTCAACTGCCTTGTATCTAACAAGCTTGCCCACTCTGTTTCCATGGAAAACTTTTAGCTGTCATGCTCAGTGTCATTAGATGTTTTTAGCATGCCGGGAGCAGACCGGAGACGTATACTGGTTTACCGAACTCTCCTATGCATGCGCAGTGGCATTGTTGGGGTCGGGGGGGGGGGGGGCACTGCGCGTGCGCAGGAGAGGTCCGGTAAATTGGCAAATGTCTCTGCTAGTATGTCTCCGGTATGCTAAAAACGTCTGTTTTGGATGTAGATACTGGCCAGCAAAGTTCTCCCAGTAGCACAAAGATTCAGCAGGCACAGTGCTTAATTCTGACACTGCTACCATACCATTCCACTTGCACTGTAGCATCAAGTGACAGGTGGCTAATATTCTAATGTAGAAGCTTGGGTGGGTTGGTGGCAGATTATTATTAAAACAGCGCGAACAAGACGAGGACACAGAGACTAGACGTACACACGAGTGCTCGTGTATACGCCTCATCTCTGTGTCCTTGTCTTGTTCGTGCTGTTTTAAGACTGATATTCTATGTAGCTGCGTGGTTATCTGGCCAAAAAAAAAAAAACAGGATCCTGAAGACAGGCTGTGAAATCTGCCTGAATTTGCTTCTAATGATCAAAGAGGCAGCAGGGAATTCAAAACAGCAGAGTTCACTCGCATAAAAAACAATGGTGGTCTTCTGTACCCTCTTCCGGCCCCCCTCTACAAATAATACTTTCATGACATGCTTTAGTCTCACATGCAGACAGCATCATTGATATTGTAGAGGTGGTTAAGGGAAATACAGCTTCAACATGGCTGTCCTGGCCGCTGTGAAAATGTGGCAGCTGAGGTCACTGTTTTTTACATCACGACCCGCCTTCACTTTTTTAAGAAATTATCAACAGCAACAACCAGTGGCAAGTTTCTAAACTACCAGAAAATTATTCGGTGCACTTAGACATGCAAAGAACCTGGTAGGGTGGCTTGAACCCCAGTCTTGTTTACATTGATAAAATTTCCATTGAACTTAATTCTGGCTGGTTATTCAAAGAGTGTGCCTGCCACGAAGGCAAGATTTGCTATAATTTTTCTTATACAAATATTTGCATTTGGTAATGAAGACAAAAAATTCTCGCCTACTGTGTATTGTTGGCCTGGCAATGGCATGCACACACTGGAAGACTTGCCTGAAATTGGGGTGGAAATATTTTCAATCATGGGTAAAATTTTGTGAATAAAACGAGTTTCCGAGGCCGCTGAATTGCTTTAGGAAAAGTGGAGAACTTATTTCCGTACAAACAGGTAACGCGTATAGTGCACTTACAGATGAATCAGAGGGGTAACTCACTATGATTGAAGGTAAGCAAAAACAGCCTGATAAGAGATGCATCTAAACAACTGCCAGCCACCACGAAAATGGTGAGCATCTTGCATTGCTGTTTTTGGGTAGCAGACGACATAAAACGATGTGATTTTTCAGCATCACCCAACTGCTCAAAGGGGCATGGGGGAGTTAGGTTGAACCTAGTTAAACCAAACGGCTTGCAAATTTCTTACCTAGAGGCGTATTAGTGCACCACACCGGAGCAACGACGTGGAGAAAATTCCTGAAGCAGCAGTTATGGTGCCGCTAGAAAAAGTTGCAGTGACGCATCTGGTGGCTTTTACGCCAAAGAGCATGCAGACACCCTCCCCGCTCCTGTCATTAGATCAGTATTCTGGTTTACTGTAACCAGCGGTAGACACTTGCTAGACAATATCTTAAATTTTAGTCTACACCAGCCCCCTTAAACGATGAGTAGGCATATACTGTTTTATACATCAGGTGTATTGCTGTCGAAACTAGTGCTCTTGTTTGCACTGCCTACATCCGCACGCAAAAAGTAGTGTGTTCGTTGTGGTGAGCAAAAAATAATAAATGCTTTGCCTGCAGGCTTGTTTCCTGATTAATTTGTCATGAGCTTGATGCGCTCTTATAGGTGATGACACGCTGCGCCTTTCTTGTGCCTTCGAGCACTCGGCCACAAAACAAGTGCAGAGTAGCACATCTCCTTTTATTTTTTTCATGCGGACTACTTCGGTACCTTTCATTGCATTGATGTATGGAACAGAGTATAGTTAATTTGCAGTTTGTGATTTCAGCAATTATGGACAGCAAATTCACCTTTTAGAATGAATGCAAATGGTCATTAAGTGTAATTTTGGTAACAGTGACCTAAAATTGACGATTGCGTACATTGCAGCGCACATACACATTAAGCAGGAAGTGCTAATGCTATGCAGTGCCAGGAAGTCTGCCCTGCGTTGCTGAAGGTGGCTGGCAGTACTCGTCAACAACACTTATTGGCAGCAAACTTTTCATTATTATTAGTGACATAATATGCAGGGGTAGTTGCTTAATAAATGGCCGCCAAACTTATTTCTCGGTAAAGCGGCTTAAGGTGTGACAACGCTTTTGAAATGCCAATTTTTATTTAAAAATGATGTCTTGCATTTTTACTTGTTTTTGTAACCGCAAACATTCTTCTACCTTTTGCATAAATTTTTTCTAGCTAGTGCTGTTAAAAAATTACAGGGTAAATTGTTACTTGCACCGTATTACAGTCGCCGACCGATTTTTCGGAGCCGAACGGACCTGAAAAATGGTCCGAATAATCGAACAGTCCGAAAAATCCGTGAAGTACAAAAAAATCACTTTATTGAGATGAAATCGGCTTAAAAATGTCACTGATTTTACCTCGCGGAAAATTTTTCTTGCTGGCGACGATTTGCGCCTGTACTTGCGCCAAAGTTGTGCTTTCACTGTACACGCTAGACAGCAAGGTCACCGAATTTAGTTGGAATACTTTCCACGCTTCTTTGACGGACACGGCGGGGCCATGTTGTCCACAACCCGAGTGTGCACCACACCGCTCGTCAAACACACTCAAAGATAAGGCACTTTTCGTTCAAAGTGGCGGAACCGGACACAATCGCAAAAAGGCGAATGGATGTAACTTCTTGAAGACTGAGTGCCACTCGGTCGACGCGGTCAGAGAAACCCAAGTGACGAAACGGCGAATGGCGAACATATGAGACTCGCCGCGGTGGCTCAGTGGTTAGGGCGCTCGGCTACTGATCCGGAGTACCCGGGTTGGAACCCGACCACGGTGGCCGCGTTTCGATGGCGGTGAAACGCAAAGGTGCCCGTGTGCTGCGCGATGTCAGTGCACGTTAAAGATCCCCAGGTGGTTGAAATTATTCCAGAGCCCTCCATTACGGCACCTCTTTCTTTCTTTCTTCTCTCAGTCCCTCCTTTATCCCTTCCTGCCGAGATGTGAGATTGCTCCTGCACAATTTCCTTCCCCCAACAACCAATTTTCAACGTATGCGACAAGCGATAACTGCCCGCGACAACGTCCGCGACAAAAGCAAGTTGACGGCGATGACAATCCGGCTGCCACCTCGAAGTGTCGGAGATCGCAGGGACCTCTATTGGCAACAATGAGGTACGGAAAATATGTCAAGCCAATCCAACTGCAGTGTAAATCCACCTCAATCCAAGATGGCACCTTTTGCGCCGGCGAAAAGCCGATAAGATGGCCGATTTTGGCCCGCAGGCGACTGAAATTAGTCTAAAAAATCGAACTTTCTGACTTTTGAAGTCCGAAATATCCGTCTCGATTATGTATGTGCTTCAATGGGATGACTGACGGTGCCTCATCGATGTCCGAAATATCCTACAAGTCCGAATTACCCGTTGGCTACTGTATATAAAGCAAAGAAAAAAGGTGAGCTGCTACACATGCAAAAAGACTAGGGAAACACTCAAGGAGACCCGCCCTATAGGTATGGAGCATTTTAGCGCTCTAGGACTTTTCTGTATGCAGAAACTTGTGTATATGGAACAAGCAATTTTCATAATTATTTTTCTTAGAATGCAAATTTTTCTTTTATGTGTTTTGCCAACATGGATGACATTACATTCAGTGAAAATTTTCACTTGAAACTTGGCACGCTCATTTATTACATATTGTTAGGGCGCCCAGGCTTCGGATCCCACTGCTGATCACCAGTTGTTATAGCGCAGGGGTACACTCGTACCTGGGCTCCTTCGCGTAGCGTGTCCGAGCCTTCGGGCTGAGTAAAGATGGAACTTGAAGGTTGTGAAAGCGAAAAACAAGCAGGTTTTTACTGGCACCTGAGAGAAACTTAATTATATGATTGATTTAGAAAGAGCAAACAGTCAAGCTTCCATCCTTCCTCACCCTGCTCCTGCCTAACAGTGCTACCCTGCATCAAAACATCTGGCCATGCTACTAGGCTTCTAACAACTGGTGGCAGTGGTGGGATGCTGCTACCTGGCTCGTAACAATATCAAGGCATGCAGTGAACTAGAATTATTGAAGTTCACTATTTTTATGTTATGGCCTGTTATCTGAATGTTCGTGCTATCGAAAGGCAATTTTAGTGCGTCTTCAGTTTTATTTTTTTTAATTTTGTTCGTACTCATCGCAGATTTGGTCTAGTTCAGTGCGCAGCATAAACTCCAAAGCATGATGGTGTGCATTAGATTGTTAGCGAGTTATCACTGTTGGCGGGAGAGGCAAATTTAGCACTTTTCAGGGGAAGGCCTTATGATTAAAAAATTGCAAATTATTGTTTCGGAGCTTTATACCCACTGATATTACAATGGTATGCCCAACAATTCAAAACAGTGCAAAAAATTTTATTTTTATCAAATAAACATTCTTACTTCAAGAGTGGTGTCATACCTTAAATCAACCATTGGTTGCATCTGAGGAAGCCGATACAATGAGCCAGAAGTAGCGGTCTTGAGCGCTCTCAGCAACCAGGTTGTCAAAAATTTCCCCTGTGGTTGATTGCACTAATTGCGGCCTCATGCAGTGTTTTTGTACTGCATAGATGAGTGACTCTGCGGCTGATGCAAAAGAAAAGACATTTGTCGACAAAAGTTGAGTGTGCCTTGGAGTTCGTGCTGGTCAAACTAGCAGCAGCTCCTTGTTCTTAGCTAAGTGAACAACATTGAGACGCACCTGTTCTCATTGGTGCATTTCAGGGTGAATTTCACGCTCACCTGGTAAATACTGAGTCCTGGCGTATTTTTCTTGGGCTCTCATTTAGCGAATAAACTAAACTAAACAAGTTGCAGACGAAATTTAAGCAACGTATATCAAAATTGACAGCTGCAAGAGCCAGAGTAGTTGTACGTCTTAGATGTGGCCAAGGGGTTCTCTATTGACACCTTTCAAAAACTGCTTGACAACGAGAGTGGGAATGTCTACTAGGTTCTCAGGCCTTGCAGATATTATGGGTTGATAGCAAACTGGCAAAAAGCATCAGTGTTGGAGCGACCAGCAGCTTTGTTAGCAAAAGAAATTTTGATTTCCTGTTTTTCTTGATGCGTACACACACCGATTGAGTGAATGCATTCACCAAGTGCCTCCATACTTTGTACATTGGTTCATATTGACCAGGTTATGCAAGGGGTGTTCTATAAGTTGTCTACCTCAGTATGAATCAAAACACTGGGAGAAAATTGAGCGTATTACAAATCAATGCAATCCCCCTTGACATAAAAATACTACTAACATGTCTCATATGGTTGCCCCTGCAACAGAATGAGACTTGCTACAGCAGGAAACCTGTCTGCATTATCAGGAAATCGGTGCCCATGCAGAAAATTCTTCAGGTTACAAAATAGAAAGTAATCCCTGGGTCCTGTGAACTGTGGGTTTCAATGGTTTAGCTCTATGAAGCTGCATTCCCAAGTAGAAGCTTGTGATTTGTGATTGCAAAAGTGTGTTTGTGCTTTGTTGTGAAGCAATGACGCACTTGGCGATAACTTCTAATGGAGTTTCACTGTTGAGTGCTCACATAATGCCTTCATTATTGAACAAAAAGTGTCTCCAGTCTTTGTCTTGTACTGTCAACATGGCCACCCTTCGGTCTGTGTCTGACTTATTTGGTTGGAGGGTCCCCATTTTCAGCTCACGCTGCGCTGTAGACCTAATGCATCTGACCTCAATTGCTGCTCTTTCGTGCACTGGGAGCACTGGAGCAAGAAAAAAAGTTTGAATTGGCCGAATTTTAGAGAAGTCACGGTACGAATTAAGCGGCTTTAAAATGCATTGAACATATAGCCAGCCAATCAAAATTTTGAATTTTGTTTGAATTAACTAAAAGTATGAATTATCAGAGTTTGAATTATTGCGAGTCTACTGCATAGGTGACCTTTTGGGCGAACTGTGGCGTAACATATATCAATGAAAAAAATGTCATTCTTTCATTGGAAATAATATTCAAATTGCAATTGAAATATGCATCGACTAAAGCCTGGCAAATTTTCCACAAAATAAGATATGACACATCCACTCTCTATTTACAAGAGTGCACGGGCCATGCGTGTGTGTTGCAGGGACCTGGTGGAGCCATGGGCCAGGCGTCATTCCATGGCGGCTACAGCCAGGTGATGTCAATGGGCCAGTTAGGTCAGCCCCAGCAGAGGCCTATGGGAGCCAACCTTGGTGCCGCTTTGGGCATGCCCCCTCGCTACTCCAGCGTGGACTCATCGCAACTGCAAAATGTGAGCTGCTGCTTGCTCGTTTTCTCATATGTTCCACCCAAGGAAAGCACTTATTCACTGACAGCACTGCCTTGTCTGAAAAATGAGCATTGGCACAAATGCAGTGCGTGCCGGTCTCTTTAACAGCTTGTTGTTGGTGGAGCAAAGTTGTCTTAACTTGCGTAGCATGTTAATTTAAGCGTTTATCAGAGTTGTTTGGAAAGGGCTAGTTAGCACGAAAGGCAGTGGTAGTGCAGTGGAGTCTTGTGGACCACTTCAAACAAATTCCTTAGTTGCTGCTTCGGTGCGTGAGTGTTGATAAGGCCGTAGTTGGCTCTTTCTCCAACGAGTACGCTTATATGGGTGCAGCAACACGGGCAGCCGCCTCCCCAACAGGCACAGCAGCTGACGGGCCCTCCAATGGGGCAGGCGGCTCCCCCGGGAGTGGCACCCCCGCAGCAGCCACCCCCGCACCCAGGTGGAGGAGGCCCTCTCGGCGCTCCTCCTGCTGCCGCAGCCCCTTCGACGGCCGACCCTGAGAAGCGGAAGCTCATCCAGCAGCAGCTTGTTCTCCTGCTCCACGCACACAAGTGCCAGCGTCGGGAGTCTCAAGCAGCCAACGGAGAGGTGTGTACACTGCCTTTGGATGGTGATTGTAGTTAAGAATGATGCAGTAGAACTGCCTGGTTTCTTGCCTGACCTTTAGATGCCACTTAGCTAGTTTCCTTTTACTGCGATCCACCTCGGCTCGAGATAGCTTGTGTGCCGTATAATCTTTAGTGTGGTAAATCTGAATTTTTTATCATAGCAACCTCCAAATGATTTGTGAGCATGCTGTTTAGGACCAACTGCTGTATATCGGCCTCCCAATAGATGAGAGGTTCATCTATAACCTGATTTATGACATGGAACATGGTTCTCAATGTGCGCAGGTCCGCCAATGCTCGTTACCTCACTGCCGGACCATGAAGAACGTGCTAAACCACATGACCAACTGCCAGGCGGGCAAGGCTTGCCCCGTGCCCCACTGTGCATCATCACGGCAGATCATCTCTCATTGGAAGAACTGCACACGCAATGACTGCCCTGTCTGCCTGCCCCTCAAGCAAGCGTCGGACCGGAGGCAGCAACAGGCAGGGGCGACAGTGCAGCCCAGCCAGCCCAGTCAGGGCCCTGCACCGGCTGACATGCAGCGGGCGTACGCAGCTCTGGGGCTTCCCTACAATGCATCTGGCGGGGCTTCTGTTGGCCAGCTGGTCAACCGAGGTCAGCCGGTTGCCCAGAGTGAGTGGTGTCCTCCTGCTGCTTTCCATAACATGCATGAATTTAGTACCTGAGCAAGTCCGGCAATATACCATCAATTCATTCTGCTGAAATTCTCAAGATATGCTTCTGTGATGTCTGGTAGTCTGTTTAGTTTTATAGTGCCTCTATTTCCTATGCACGTCTAATAGTCCACTTTGCATGAATCCTGCTGTAAATTATGACGTCTTGTGTTGCCTTTTATCTTGCTATGAAGCCACCCTGTGCTGTTAATGCAGACCACTTGGATTCCAAAAGAAGGGTAGCGGGTGGGCATCTTTTCGAGCATAGTCTTCTTTTTGTCTTTTTTATGGGCAATTCTTGGTCAGTATTCAACATTTGACTTGTTATATTGTTTGGTGCTGCTGAACTTGCATTTGGTTCTACATAGGTTTCACTATTCGCACATAATTATATTTGTGCCGTCCAGAAGGTGCTTTTGTTTATTTAAAATACGGCCATTAAAATGTGTAAAACCGCCAAAGGGCTCTTGTGCATTCTCGTGGAATCCTGTTGTGGACCGGAAGCCTGACTAAGCGACAGGGCCATGCAGATACGAGCGCCTTGAGGGTTGTGACGTGCACAGCCTTCGCTAATTTAATAGCATCATTCGCAAGAGCATCCTTGTTGCAGACAAAGTTGTGGGCAGCATACTGAGTGAGATGCATTCAAGAATGGTGTGTGAATAGTGAAATCCAAGTTTGAGCCAAGTATAGATTGGATAATGGCACTAGCTGCAATGGAAGTCTAGTATCTAATATGGAAAATTTTACTTGAGATTTGTGGAAGCTAGAGAAAACAAAAGTCATGCTTTTTTTTTAATTTATCGCCATTTCTGATGTTCTCGCAGGTGTGACTGATGGGAAATTAAAATGGCCAGTGATTTTATGGGGCCAATTTCTTACTGAGAATGTTGCTCAGGAAAAGTGGAGAACTCATTGTTGGCCTGTCTCTCTTCCCTGTGCAGTGAACGACTTGCAGGTGCCTCCTGGGCCCAGCCACTGTGCCCCGCAGGATCTGCTCTCTGGGCCCAGTCCCAACTCTGTGGCCCCACCCCAAGGTGCTTCGCCAGCTGCAGTCTCCTCCATGACAGCTCAGGCACCACAGAGGCCTCCCCTGGGACCTGCCACTCAAGGTGGGGTCATCAGAAGTGGGGCTTCTATCCCGAGCGCTTAGTGCTCGTCCATATGGTGTTGCTCTGTAGCCACATTTATTTTGGAATCGCACCTTTGGTAGTATACAGGCTCTGCTTTGGGCATCTCTGAGCTCCAGAAGTGCCAATCCACCTTTTTAACAAGATGTGGCGCCCTCTAGGGAGTGGCGGAGCCAAATGTGCCTGTGAAGTGGAAAGTATGCTCGACAGCTCCCACCATCTGTTGCATGCGCCTGTTGCTAACCTGAACTGCGCACGCGCAACAGGAGCTGGTGGCTTTTTTCAACCAGTGGAGCTGGTGATGGAGAGGCACACATGCGCATGGGGGCTGTGTGAAAAAGGCGGATTGAAAACGGTGCTGTCCGTATTTGAAACAGCTGCTGCACTTTCTTGTGGCAATCAATAGAATCTGGGATGATAACGGTTGATATGAATTTGTGAATGATACAAGTTTGTAAAATATCCAGGCTGGCGTGCATTGAGTACAGTGTGCAGAATTTTGGATGTTCCAAACACACTCCCGCGCCTCTATGGATAATACTAATGTGCAATGCCTGTTCACGCATGCATTTCAGTCGGAAACTGCTGTTTTGAAAGAAAAGCCGCAAAGCACTCACCCCTCTTCACTGTCTGGGCGTGCGAGTTAGCATGTGCGAACCATTTTATTGGTCAATCTCTATCGTGGCACAACTTAGTGCGTAGGGTCTGGTTCTGTGCGATTAAACCGGCTCACCGCATTTTGTGGCCCGCCAATGTGGCGACAAATTTCGTGCTGTGTATCATCTTGCTAGCTGAACTCAACAGTTCGTCGTCTTCTGTTGACCGCCACAGGTGGCAGAACTTTTGTAGGGGACATATCGTATTTATGCGATTTTAAGTTGAAAATGCGAAGTGGGGGTCGACTTACAATTGAAACAAAAGCATGGCACCATAAATACAGGCGAGACAAATGAGATATCGGGGATGCCGCCTCACGGTTGCAATTTTATGTTTGCTCTTTGGCTCTACCCAGTGGCATTTGGGTATTCTGCGCGCTTGTTCGAAAGGATTTTTCTTTTTTTTGCCTTGCTTTTAAGAGGGGACACCCCTCTTAGAGCTATTTTCTTTATTTATGGACCAAATTTTCACTGATTGTACATTTCCATGTGCTGATTCCTAAACTGCAGTTTTCTCCTGCCGCAGAAATTTTTAGATTTATCATGGAAAGTATGTCTTTTGTTTGGAGCAAGCTTGGTTAATAAACATAAGACCTTGTGGAGAAGATTTCTATTTATAAATGATTTAGTCACCAAGGAGCGCAATAAGGCATAAATGAGCATTCTAGGACGACTTGGACGAAAGTCACAGCTGGTCAAACTTGACAGAGCAAAAGCTCAAAAAGCCAAAGGATTTCAAAGCCAGCCGGGGCTGGCTTCAGAAATTCATGAAGCGCTTCGGCTTCAGCCTCCGACGTCGCACTTCAATCACCCAGATGCTGCCAAGCAATTTCGAAGAAAAGCTGATAGCTTTTCAGCGCTACGTGCCGCAAAAGAGTGAAGCAGCAGGCTACAACCTTGGGCAAATCGGCAACGCCGACCAGACGGCTGTGTATTTTGGTATGCCAGTGGCGTACACCGTGAATGAAAAGGGTGCCATGGAGGTGAAGGTGCGCTCTGCGGGCTACGAGAAGCAGCGCGCAACTGTTATGCTGTGCTGCACAGCTGATGGACATAAACTCCCTCCTTGTATGATATTTAAAAGGAAGACACTGCCTGCTCGAGAAACTTTCCCAAGAAATGTCATTGTGCGGGCAAATGAGAAACGGGTGGATGACGGGTGCGATGGTGGAAGAGTGGGTCAAGATTGTGTGGCGACGGCGTCAAGGAACCCTTTTGACAAAGAACTCGCTCCTTGTCGTCGATTCTTACCGTGGGCACTTGACGACAACGTGAAGGCTGCGCTCGCCCAAGCGAACAGGGACCTTGCTGTTATATGTTATACCGGGCGGCATGACGAGCCAATTGCAGCCACTTGATGTTTGCATCAACAAACCTTTCAAGGATCGTCTGCGGAAATATTACATGGACTGGTTGACTGACGAAGACCACATGCTAATGGCAACGGGCTGTATCAAACGTGTATCGCTATCGCGGCTGGCGGGCTGGGTAGCTGCAGAGTAGGACGACATCCCAGTTACTTTGATAGTGCGCGCCTTTAAAAAGTGCCACATATCTAATGCGCTTGACAGTATCGAAGATAGTGCACTGTTTGAAGGTGACAGTGACAAGGAACACAGCGACGAGTCTAGCAGCGACGACGACGACGTTGAATGAGCTCAGCACGTTCGGATTCAATAAATGCTGTCCTCGCTTTTTTTGTTCGGCCTACATTCGAGGTAATATATTTTTTTGTTGGCTTCGGACTTTAGGGGGTCGGCTTAGAATCGGGGTCGGCCTAGATTCGAGTAAATATGGTATTTTTGTGCTGCCAAGGCTAACTAGAAATTACTTAAGTGTGTTCTGGCTGTTTTCTGATGTGGAAACGCCATTTCCCGTCGACATAATTGCGCTTGCAACAAGGAAATTTGCCGGAGAACAGATGGCATGGGGTGGAGGCTGGAACCCGGGCCGAGTGCCTTTGCAGTGCGACTTCCCCGAAGTTGCTGCACGTGATTGTAATAACGGCGCTGTGATCGCAGTCAGCCCCTAACAAATGATATATGCTCGTTTGCTCATCTTGTCCCTCAAAACATTCTGAAGGAAGTTTATTTCGTCGAGGTTTCCGATTCTGCACGTTGCGGGATGCCGTTTCACGACCACCGCTGGCGCCACGCTACCAGCTTTACCAGAAAGCTCGATCTATCGTGCCGTTGCTGGCTCCATGCCTAGGTATTGCTTCTTTATGTGCACAGTCACAGTTACGCTGTCTGTATGCGGCAGGAATCGCCCTGATCGCTCCTTGCCGTCACGTTGAGCACTGCCGGTGACAGCGTTATCGGGCCATCGCGAAGCTTCGACGCTTCATCGCTGATTGTAGATGAAGGGATGCGATGATGCAGCGTACCCAACACGCTTTGGATCTCTACCTTTCACTTCCTCAGGATCACTCCTCGCTGTCGCGCGAAGCATCGCCGGTTACAGCGTTATCGGGCCATTGCGGAGCGTCCTCGCTGATTGTAGACACCAGGATGCGACACTGCAGCATACCCAGCACGCTTCGGATCTCTATCCTTCGCTCCCTTTTTTGCGCAAATTGAAATATTTCGCACTTAGCGGCCGACGAACCTCACTTGGCCATAGCAGTGGGATGGCGCGACATACTCAAAATGGCGCCGGGCTGCAAGCGGTCCACGCCGCCAGCCAACCAAAAGTCGCCATTGTGATTTGGAAAACCAATAGCAGCTCGTGTTTTGCCCGATTTTGTTTCTTTGTTTACCGCTTCCAGGGCTTGCTCATGGTTGCCAACCGGAATATGGGAATAGCGTGAATTGCGACCTTTCAAATGAAACCAAAATGAAGCCGACGGAGTGTGTATTTCTCCAACTGCGGGTGATCAAAGTTCGGTGCGATTAGACCTCACTTTAAAGGGCCGCATGCGCGGTTTAACGTCTTTGGAATGCTATAACGCATGAATCAGGCGGTATTTTCCACCGAAAATTCGTAGATAGCTGTGCAATGACGACAGGATCGCAGAAATGAAAAGATAAAAAATCCTTTTTTTTGACAAATTTTCAGCCGCTAAGAGCTGTGTCCCCCCTTAACTCTGCACTCAGCGCTCATTGATGGAAGGGCCATTCTAATTGCAGCGGCACCGCCACTCAGAATGGCAGCGCTTGTGGGGAGTGTCGGTAGCTAATTGAAGAGCCAACACTGCACACGCATAGTTTCTCTTTGTCTTTGTTTGACGCATTTGACTTGACTGCCGTTCACGTTTCACCAGTTCTAAGTGTAGTGTTTCGTCACTCGTCAACCTGCTCCGGGACCGGAAGCGTATGGCGCTTGTTCACGGCCACATTCAAGATGGTTGTCATTCTTTGCGCTGGAGGAACAGCAACTGCACGCTGGACCGCAATTTCGACGTTTCAGAATGGGTGATGCAAGTGTGGTGGCTGCAGCGAGGCAAAATTTTCGGCTGTTCCTCGCGATGTCAAGGTGCGGTTGTTAGCAAAGTGTGGGATTTCGCGGGACGACAGTGTGTTGCGGTTGTTTCCGAAGTGGGGGATTTCGCTGGATGACAATGCTAGAATTACATGCTGTGGGTCTGTGGTAGTGATGACGACGGGAGCACTTGTGAGGGCAGTGATGCAAGTGTGGACATGTAGTCCAGTGACTAATATACAGTAGAACCCCGCTGTTACGTTCCTCACTGCTGCGTTTTCCCGGCTGCTACGTCGTTTTCATCCGGTCCCGGCATAGCTTCCATAGGATCCAATGTATAAGGAACCCCGTTGTTATGTAGTAGCTGTGAAAAGGTTCCCGCATGATACGTCGCAACTTAGCACCCCGAACGCGCCTGGGCTGAAGTAGGCAACGCGCTGCAACCACCATTTTGACTTTTGGCGAGTTTTGGCCGGGCTTGGCCGGGCTTGGCTATGGAACTGGCTGCAAGAAGCCGCACGCCAGTTCGAGAGGCCGCCACTAGGTGGCCATTCGTGAAAAATGCTCTCACTTTTACGTTCGCCGCATGGTTGTTGAACGGGTCGACTACTCTTCTATCGTCATTGTGCATTAAGCCTCGTGAACGTCGAACTTGTGCTTAGATGGTGTCGCGTAAGCGGAAGGCACTTTCCCTTGAGGAAAAGCTGGACGCATTAAATGCAGTCGACAGGCAGCCAGCGCGGAAGAGAGTCGACATTGCCAAGGACCTTGGTCTCCCACCCTCGACGCTTCACAGCATCATCTCGAAGCGTGCCGAGATAGAGGGGAATGCCGCGCTCTTCAGCCCGAAAGCAAAGCAGGCTTGTGGCAAAAACGGCAAGCCACCATTCTGGACTTATTTAAGTCCTAAGCGCACTCTGTGGAAATAAATTGTCTATGGTTGAAACTGCACATTTTCATTCATTTTCGGAGCTTTCCTCACTGTTGCATTTTCCCGGCTGTTACGTTTTTTTTTCCCCGGTCCGGTGAAAACGTATGAACGGGGTTCCACTGTATTTTCATTTTGGAATGTGCCCAAGGGCATGCCTTTCTTTTTTCTTTTTTCCGGACACGCGATATGGGGGTTGGCTTACATTCAATTCTACTTACAATCGTGTAAATACTGTAGCTGGGGACAAGAAAGCGGCTACTATAGCCTTTATTGTGCAGTATGGTCACGTGGGAACGATCACCGTAAAGGGGAAGCCGTGTGTTTCTTTAGACGGAATGCGGAACCTATGGGCAGAGTAAAGCGCCTTGCTGGTGACTTACGATAAGGGTGTGGCTGATAAAATGGCTCAAATGCACTAACTTACTTTCCCACATAGTGTGGCCCCGTTGGAGTGCAGAGCAGTCCATTGCGGCTTTGCTTCGAAAACCGAAGTCCGACTGAAATGCATGGGTGAACAGGTCGGCATATTATGGAGGGCACAAAGCGCGTAGGCTGGCAGGCAGCAGTAATTTGCCATCGGACAGTGTTGACAATATGTTCTGCACTTTGCTTACGCCATGATCATCGTCATGCTTCTGCTTATCAATTTTGTTCGGTTTGGATAATATGAATATTTTTCACAAACCCATGATATTCATATCATTGAGATTCTACCGTATTAGGTGGCTAGTTCCCAGGAAGGTACCAAGTAGGATGTTTGCAGGAGGGGTGTGCTCTCTTGCTAATGTTTTAGGGTACCCTTCTCACTCAGACATTATGATTGCGAAGCAGCGTACACCTAAAGCAGACCATCGTTAGGCTGAACTCTTTATAACGGATTAAAATTTTGTGATAAATGGTGTTATTCATGAAAAAGGTATTTTAATTTTTTGTCTCCTGGTCACGTATTGTAAATATCCAATGCTTCTGTCTAGCTTTATATGCAGCTCAAGCTTTGGTACGCAGACTGAGCACTTGCCATATAAATGCGTGTAAGGGTCGCGTTCGTGTATGGGCCGCACCCTATTTTCCCGAATATTTAAAAGCAAAATTTCCTTCTATGAGCTGCACCCCAAACCTTTCCACGATCCACAATGGAATAGCCTTTGAAATGCGCACGCAGAAGAGCTTCCAGGCGTCGCCTACGGGTCATCATCATAATCAATTCTTTTCCTCCTTCACGAACTTCCTCTATTCATATCGGCATTAGTACCACCAACTCCAGCTTCTTGTGGCTTTTATGTGCTGTTTTTGTTTTTCATGAATTGCCGCCGAGTGTTATAATTTTAGTACGATGGGCGAACACCTTAATACAGTAGAATCTCGATTATATGAATTCCTCGGGAGCACGCAAAATATTCGTATCATCCTGAATCCGTATGATCGAAAACAAGCCAACTTCAACACGAAAATGAACAAAAACGTTATTATGCTTATTTACTTCCGGCCGATAAAGTCTGTAATGGACTTCTGCACTTTCGTGCCCTCGATGTCGCTGACCAGCCCCGTCTGAAATGCATAAAACCATGCAGCAGTTTTGTCGCTCGCGTTGCCGGCACTGACGGTGCGGCGCAGGACATCAAGAGCGTGAAAGGTTTCTGCCAGTGATGGCGGTTGGTCTGACTCATCGGCATCTTTACTATCGCTGTGGGGCTTCTCGAGTTCATCTCTGTCTGCTTCATTGATTAACTCTTCCATATTCCTTAACCCGCATGTCGCAATGTCGTCGTCCGCGGTTAAGAAGTCGCGAGCCGAAGCTTGAGTTGAGAGGCTGTCCCAGCCTTCAAACGTGAAATCCTCACCGGGCTCTTGATTGTCTCCCGTCAAAGCCGCGTCAGGTCCCATGTGAAATCCACATTTTCGAAAAGAATTCGAGATTGTGCCTGCAGTCACATTGTCCCAAGGCATGGCTAAGAAGTGCACTGCATCTAACAGACTTATCCGCAAATTCACACCTTTGCGCTCAATTTTTGCCAGAAGACGCCTCACTAAAATTTCTTTGAAGTGATGCTTAATGTTGCGAATGGTTCGAGTATCTAGTGGCTCCAGATGGCTGGTAGTGTTCGCTGGCAGGAACCTGACTGTGATGTTGTTTAAAGTCATTTGCTTTGTGTGGGCAGAACACTGGTCAACAAAAACCAAAATCCATCAATTTTTGGATACCATTCTACGATCTAGGTTTGTGAGGAACTCACGAAATAAATCTGCAGTCATCCAGGCATTTCGGTTCCCTCTATACAAAACAGGCAAACGTCCTGCCGATCGGAAACACCTCGGCTGCTTGGACTTGCTGATAACTGTAAGCTGCAGGTTCACCGAGCCGTCAGTGTTACTGCAAGAAAGCACTGTCACTTGTTCCTTGCTTTTCTGGCTGCCTGGCATGCCTGGCCTTTCACGCGCAAAGTCCTCTCCGGTTGCTGATTGAAGAGGAGGCCCGCCTCGTTGGCATTAAATATGTCGTGCGGCGTGTATTTCGAAATCAGAGCTGGCAGCATGTTCAGCCAGTCGTCGACAGCTGACTCGTCCACTTTCTTCCCTTCACCAGAGACGACTCTGTACACAAGTCCTTGCCTCTCTTTAAAATCTGTGCAGCCATCCTTCAGAAGCCCGGAGACCTTCAATTCCAAGAGAAAGTGCGATGTTGTCAGCTTTTTCTCTCAGTACCTTGCCATTCACATTGACGACGACCTCTGTGACTTCGCGAAACCATGTCAGCAGGACCTCTTCGAGCTTAACATGCGTCGCCGTCTTCGCCTGCTTCATGTTGGCACCAAAGTTCTGAGTGTTCTTCAAAGTAACATCTTGCTGCCCAACAATGGTTCAGAGCGTCGACGGTGCCAGCCCTAACTCCTTTGCCAAGTCGACACGCTTCGCTGGATATTCATCGACCTTTTTGAGTATATCAAGCTTCTCCTTAAAAGAAAGAGCCTTCTGCTTCTGCGATATGTCAACAGCAAATGCTTGCGCAGCTTGCGTCTTTGTCATGTTTGGGCAGACCACGTTGCACTCGGCGAAATACACACGTCAGCGACGGAGGAGGGAAATGGACGGTCGCAGCCAGCGGCAGCGGCCTCTCGGCCAGCTCCCAGCAGCTGCGAGACAACTTTTCGATGGGCCAATGAGCTGCCAGCAAGTGGGTAACGTAGCCCTGTCGGGCACATGACTCACCTTGACTTGTCGGGTTGCTACAGGCAACGCGTTGCAGTGCGCGCCCGTTGAGACCGGCGAAAGGGAGGCGGGCGTAGAGAGGGCCGCGGCGGCAGCTGGTACCCTCTCCCTCTCTACGTGGGCTCGCTTGCGTGCGTGGGTGGTTGGTCGTGCGTTCGTATCATCCGGGCGGGCTTCCAAAATTGTTCGTATAATCCCGAATCGTAACGCATTCTGTGAAAATGTAGACTGTCCAAGACACTTTAGAAATTCGTATCATCCGAAATTTGTATCATCCCGGTCAGCGGTAATCGTATCTCTCGAACACTGCAAGCGTTGCCACAGGCAGTAACTACGATGTGGACGAGAAGTGTGTTGGGTGATGGAGCAACCAAAAGAGTGCACTGAGGAACACAAGCTGCAAAAAGTGTGCTGTCGTGAGACCATCCTTGCAAGTTTCCCGAACTGGAAGAAGAGCTGCTCTGCTACGTGATGAAAGTGCGGAACGGAACAACAGCTATGCGTTGACAACGGACATGCGGCATGTGAAGGCACAAGCCTTGGTGCATGTGGAAAGCAGACTGCACGAGGACTCATTGGTGTGCTGTTTTTACTTGACAAATAAATAGATAAAAAATTTCGCATATCGCGTATCTGGGCCGCACCCTGGAAATTGGTCCTCGATTCTGGGGAAAAAAAAAAAAACTGGCTGTTACACATGTTTATATGGTATTTGCAGTAAAAAGTCTCATGTAGCTGCAGTCATAGCTACCATCACTGCCAGGACTATGGGACTATGCCACTACCTTTAGGGAGGGAGTTGGAAGTGCTTGCTTTATCCCACATGGGTAGTGTTGCGACATGGATGTTGGCTGTTGTTGGGAAACCTCTGTTTTTGCTTTGCATCTCCACCATTAATCCTTCAGGCATTGTGGCTGATGGCTAAGCCAGTTTATTAGATGCAACATGCTTGAGGAAGTCGTTTTGTTAAGTTGTCTGTGGCTCTCAAATGTTGTTCCGATTTTTTGTATCAAAAGGCATGCTCATATCATTCTTTTTTTTTTTTTCTCGTTATATAGGTGGGCCCCAGTCGCCATTTGTTGGCGGTCCCACATCACCAGCAGCATTGGCTGCTGCAAAGCTAATGAAGGTTGTTCAGCAGCAGCAGCAGCAACAACAGCAGCAGCAGCAACAGCAGCAACAGCAGCAGCAGCAGCAGCAAGGCGGCCCTGGGGCCGTGTCCATAGTTCCCCCAAACCAGGTGGCTCCCCCGGGTGGTGCCCCGGGTGGTGTGTCCCTCGTACAGCCAGCGGGAGGAGTCGCCAAAGACTGGCACCAGTCAGTCACCCGGGACCTCAGGCATCACCTGGTGCTCAAAATGTGAGCAGGCCTGGGCTCAGTTCCTCTGTCTGCGATATATGCAGCTATTGTAGCAGGTTGGATTTGGTGTTTTATCCAGGTTTAAGTTTGGGGGATAATAAGGGGTAGCAGATGATTAAAGAGGTATTAATGATTAAAGAGGTATTAAGGTGGTGGCAGTGTTGGGGGGTGATGTTTTAAGTTGCTGGTTGGGTTGTTTTACACATATCGGAGGCTGGATTTTTCATGCCTTGGATTGTTTCTTTTTTTGAGTGAGAAAGCACTGCTTACTAGCAAAGCCGAAAAACCCGAGGTATGTGTGAAGCCTTAACCTTTAACCTTTGACAGAGTGCTAGTGGTGGAGGCCTTGCGTAGCTGTGGCTGATAAGATCTCGCATGCGGTTGCCTTTGAGGTGATGTTGCCTCGAGTGCTTTCACACATTCTACTTCGTTTAACTACTTCAAAACCCTACCATTTTAAAAAAAATTTTTCTTTGAGTGTATTTATTCAAGTTTACGGGGCAGCATTGTTGTGGTATGTCATTAGGCAACAGAAAGCCTTTCTTGAAGCACTGAAAGAACGGTGGGATTTAGACATCTAATTTTCTAGTGTCAATGCTCATGTTCAGAGAGGGCTCCGTCTCATGTTTTCGATGCCTTTGTTCTCTCCCCTCAGAGTGCAAGCCATTTTTCCCACCCCCGAGCCAGCTACATTGCAGGACCGGAGGATGAACAAACTAGTCGCATATGCCAAGATGGTCGAGGGAGACATGTACGAGATGGCCAACAGCAGGGTGCGTGTTTTGGCCATTCTTTCCAAAGTGCAAATGCTGCTCGCAAAGCTGTGCCGTACCTCCTTGAGAATGTTTTGCGAGATGCACAGTCATAAGCTTTTCTGCACGTGTGGTTTTCATGCCCTCGGCGACACTTTTTGTATGTATGCACAGGTTTGAAACCTATACTTTTTGCAGCTTCTGTGTTTGTGCTGCAGTGAGTGGACTAGCATGACCTTTTTTGCGTTTGTTTCTGGAAGACTTCTTGTTTATTGAAGAAACAAGTAGCCAAGAAAGGAAACTTAATTATTTATATTTTGACCACTTGATTATGATGCAGTGAAGGACAAAATAAGCATTGTTTTTATTGTAGCCATCAGAAGGAGAGCTACCATTATTCATATAGCCATATCTGGTCTTCTGAAGATTGTGAGGTTTGTTGCTGGTTTTTATTGTACCGAGGTGAGATGAGTTTGAGGCCCTTTGAAAAGCTGTATGATTGGTGCCATTGTGGGCAGGCTTGTAATGTCAAAGTATTTGTTGGCTGAAACTGGAATAGTCATTATGGTATTTTATTTCTTACAGCAGCTCTTATCGCTGCAAAATTGGCTTATTTGTAGAACCGTGCGAATAGCAAAATTTTGGGTGTGATGTAAATATTAAAAATGGAGTCTGAATCGAATTGAATGTTTTAGTACGAAAGCACTTCTAGCCGCACTCCTCGGGTTTCAGCGCTGTCTGTGTGTGTGAAGTCTCTGAACAGCAAGTGTAACTGGCTGTGTCGCGCTGTGAGTAGGTGGTGGCGTCCACCCACAGATTGAGGCAGTTAAACGCCTTTCTGTTTCTCAAAGCCTGGGGAAGTTGTAGACTGGGTTGGTATTGAGGAAAGTAAACACGCATAACTGCCTCCCTCGGTCAGTGGACACCTCAATCGCGTTCGGAGTATCGCATTACATTCGTGGTTTTATTTTTCACCACTGGGCAACATGCGAAGTCTTCCCTCACACTACATTCGAGTAAATTCGGTATGCCTTTTAGAAATGCCCATAGGCACAGTCATCAGCAGGTGTAATGAACTGTGTGTTGTTTTTTTATGCAGGAGGAGTATTATCATCTTCTGGCGGAGAAAATATACAAGATTCAAAAGGAGCTGGAAGACAAGCGACGCAAAAGCAAGGAGCAGTTGCAGCTTCAGCTCCAGCAGCAGCAGCAGCAGCAACAGCAGCAGCAGCAGCAGCAGCAACAACAGCAGCAGCAGCAACAGCAGCAGCAACAGCAGCAGCAGCAGCAGCAACAACAACAGCAGCAACAGCAACAACAGCAGCAGCAGCAGCAGCAGCAGCAGATACATGCTGGCACCCCTCCCATGGGAGTCCCACCCAACACACTTGCTCCTGGAGCAACTGTGCCAGGCAGAGGGCCAGCACCTGGTTAGTGGCGGAATATAGAGAGGCTCCAAATATTTGTTACGCGTGATCTGTGCTTTTGATTGATGTGCTTTTTGCACAGTGCAGCTGCTATTAAGCTCATGATGATCTGCTGCTTATGCCTAATGTTCTTAAAATTGCTTGAGTTGCATGAGAAACCAAAAACAATTCGGCCCTGAAGGCACTCATGGCTTTGTTGCGAGTGGTAGGTGCTTCACATGCACTTGCCTTACTGTGTGGCGCGCTGTCTGTTCCTGTAGGGTTGGGCACAAACGTCAACTCTCAGATGCAGCCGGGAGCACCTTCGCACTTGACGGGGGCTGCTAGTGCCTTGGGTGCGCCGGGGCCTCAGCGCATGGCACCCCCCCAACATCACAGTGCCGGGCCCTTTCCCACCCAACTCTTTAGGTGCTCCCCCAGGGGCACCCACTGGATTTGGGGGACCTCTGCAGCAGCCGCAGCAACAACAGCAGCAGCAACAGCAGCAGCAGCAGCAGGGTGCAGCACCACCAAATTTCGGGGGTGTTGCTGGCGGAGGTAATGCCCTGACAGGATCATTGGATGGGGGCATGGGTGCCCTGAACAGTCAATTCCCACAGGCTCAGCAGTTTGAGGCGATGAAAAGACACCTGGTGAGGGCTCTTGGGTTTCCTTTGTGCATGCTTGACTTACGGGTGCAATAGAACCCCGCTATAGTAAACTCTGATATAGTAGAGTGAAGCTACGGTCTCGTTTCCATAGGTGATTGTACTTTTTTTCTTCTTCGGTTATAGTAAAGATTTTTTCAAAGAAACAGCTATAGTAAAGAGTGTCTGGCCATTGTAACGTACTGCCGGCGGAATGGCGGCATGCGACAGGCACAAAGTCTAGGATCGCAAGGCCAACATTCCGAGGCAAATGGATACCGGAAAAAATAGTTTTTTTTTTTAGATTGCTTCACCACTAAGCTTGAGAGCTGTGAGGAGAAGCCAACTTACTGAATGCCTTGGTGTCGTGAGGCGGAGGACGGGGTGACATGGTGCGTTTAGCAGCAGAGTCTCCCAAAAGTCCTCTGTTCTGGTTTCTTCATCTGCGTCCTGGGGTGGATGTTTTCCTTCTGTTTGCAGATACAGCAGCAAGCCCAGCAGCTGATGAACCAAGCAAGCCAAGTGCAACTAGGCGGTGCGGCAAACTCTGCTGCGTCTGCACAGGTATCCTGCTTTGGGCATACCGTCGTGCGTTAGTGGGATGGGGTGTGTGGCTTGGGAAATGTTGTAACAGTGACATATGTTCAGTGTCCCATCGGCACATATAGTAGGCTTCCATTTAGGATGAGCTTTGTTAAATGGCAGTCTTCGCAATTCCAAGGTAATGTAAGGGGGATGTGGGGATCAGATCGCGAAAATCGCAGAAAAAGTCTTTTTGAAAAGCACACTTTTTGGTATCTACAACACTCTTTCTATGTTGTACTGAAATATTTCACCCAAAACTCTAAGCGGTCCAAATAAATTAATTTGTCAGCATCTACACAAGATGGTGTGTGCTAGTTTAGAAATTTCAGGCTTGCTTTCTCGAAAGTTTGTTTTGATCTTATCACCTTGCTCGTGGAAAGCATAACATGGCAATGGCAGCACGGATCTTAATCTCGTTTGTTTTGTTGTAATTGCTGAAATGTGCCTTACATCAAGACAGTCTAAGATTTACTGTTATCTCACCATTTTTTATTACACAATAAGCATGATACATTTTAAACATAAAGGGAAGGTGCGTACTATGTTGTTTAGAAAAAAAGCAGGGAAATTTAAAAAGAAATTAAGAGAATCTTGACTTGGACAATATTTCTTAGTAACTATCAAAAATATATACAGACCCATAACCGATTATGCTGTCACGCTAGGCTTTCCACGAGCAAGCAGCATGTGACCAACATATAAAATATGATAAAATAATAACTACTTGAGATATCATTGTGAAACTTTGTAGCTCTCTGTTTGATGCTATTTGAAGCCAGTCTGCCATCCACCAAGTTTCATCACTCCAAGTGAAAAATAAAGTTTGCTCCGATCCCCTAATAATGCTCCAATCCCTTCTCTCGATCAGCTACTCTGTTAATGTCCCTATCGAAAGATGGCAGTATTTTGATTGTGCTCTGATCCCTTCTCTCGATCAGCTACTCTGTTAATGTCCCTATTGAAAGATGGCATTATTTTGATTGTTCTCATAGAAGAGAGTGAAGCGTCACCAGACCTGTCATCCTTGATGCATGCTAGCCTGCTTGAGCGGATTGGGGAGCAGACGTGTCATCAACAGATGACTAAATGACATTTTCATCATTTTGTCGTTACTGCTGTTGTCTGCATCCACATCATCACAGAAAGAGACTGTAGCTGGCAGCGTGCAGTTCCGTGAAAAATGCTGTAAACCACTATTTTTTGGGGAATTGCAGGAAAATGAGAGCCCTAGTTAGAGCATTTCGGTTTTCTTGTAGCCGCCCAGTTTGCTGTGCACATTTTCTCACCATATTTTGTTTTGCTATGTTATTCCAAATCCTTAAGCCAGGCAGAAGAAGACTCTGCTAGTAACGTGCTGCTGTGAATTGGGGCTTGCTGATTTGAACTGAATTGCTTTTATTTCTATAAATATGCAGTTTATGTGGTATTTAAGGAACAAGTTGCGCAGAGCAACTTGACTGGCATTAAACCCTCTGAGGGTAGCAGCGGCAGGCACAGCTTTAATACATAGAGAAAAAGATTCACTGCAAACTCTCTCTCTCGACAGATGTCACAGATGCTGCAGTCGCAGCTGAACTCTACACCGGTGAGCCAGGCCCAAGGGCACCTGCAGCAGGCACAGCAACAGCAGCCGCCACAGCAGCAGCAGCAGCAACAGCCACCACAGCAGCAGCAACAGTTGGCACCCCAGCAGACTCCACCAGGCAGCGCCGCGGGCCTGATGCAGCAGCCGTCGCTGCTGGGCCAAGCCTCGACACCTCAGCCTCAAGGCCCACCCAGCCAACAGCCGCCACGAGCCTCGTCGGTGCCGTCGAGCCTGGGAGGCTCGCAGCCACCAACTCCCTTGGGGGCCCCCGTGCCGGCACCGCTCCCACCTCCTTCGCAGCAGCTACCTGACCAGATCCTGGCCACCGAGGATCCTGAGGAGTCGTCACGGGGACCTGACCCCGACCTATCGCTCACCCTCTCAACTCCCGAGGGGTCTGCAGCGGCGACTCCAGCTCAGGGCAAGAAATCCATCGAGAACTTTGATAGCTGCTCTGGGTAAGCACAGTTCTTAAGACCTCTTGGGGCTTTTTGTGCATGGCGCTGTTAGGCAGAAACGTGTGTGTTCTCAGCTTTGTGTAGAGCAGTCCTGCGAAAGGTACTTTTAGGTCTTATAGGGTATTTTTTCATAAGTGCGACTGTGGTGCCTAGTGATGTGCAGATCTTGCGCGTTTATTGATAACATCTTTATAACATCAGCACCTTCCGGTTCCACTCTACCTCTCCCTTTTCTTTACTTCTCCTTTCCCCCCATGTGGAGTAGCAGGTCATGTATCTGCTGGCCGACCTCACTGCCTTCCCTTTCATGAAGTTTTGCTTTCTCTCTCCCCCTGTGCTTGTTTATTATCCTGTGCCTGTGATTATGTAAGGCCTAAGTAAAGTTCACAGGAAGTTCTTTTGTTGGCCTGCTCTTTTAGTGCTGCTTGGTTTCTTTATAGTGATGCCAGGGTTTAGTGGTATCTATGTTTAAAGGGCAGCTGGAAGTGTTTTAGAGTTCAATGAGCGTAAAGGGGTCGAATGTATTGAAAAAGCATGGCATGCTTTACCAGCAGCCTATGTAGGTTTGAATCCTTGAATATCGCAGAACTCTGAAGAAAGTGGTGCAGTTACCCTTTACAGGAATTCAGCCAGTGATTCAAGAGGAGGTGAAGGAGTTGATATGCAAATTTTCTGCCATCAGTGGTATTTCGTGCTTTTCTATAGCTTTGTCGTGACGTCTTTTCTTTTCTCTGTAGTGGACCCAAATCAATGAAAGATGGAGGCAAGATGGAGGTGGACTGCAAGCCGGACCTGCGGTCCATAGGTAAAGGGGAAAACCGGTTGGAAGGTCCTGGGGAGAACGGCCTTCCCTCGTTTGGGCCAGTCAAGGAGGAGCCCCTGTCAGTGAAGGAGGAGCCTGTGTCCACTCCAGCCAGCAGCATGGGTGGAGGGGACGCTTCCACTCCTGCAGCCAAGCCCGACATAAAGCCTGTGACCGCCAAGTCAGAGCCTGTTAGCACGGCAGAGTCTTCCTCATCCGCATCCACGTCTGCTAGCTCACCGCCAAAGCCTAGGTCAAACAAGAAAGGTGCGAGTCCTCAGTTGCAGCCGTGTGAATGCCCTGCACACTTAATTTCCTCTTCTTACTATGACTGCAATGCTCTAAAGGTTGCAGTTTGTAGGCACACACAAGTCGTAGGTTTGTAGGCTAATTCATGAGTGCGTTCGTTTTGCCTTACACTCGCATCTGAGTGAATAGGTGTGAGTAGGCCGGTGAATGCAAAAGATATTTGTGATTAAGCCACCTCTCATCATGGCGAGCTGTGTATTCTTCCCGAATAGCGTTATGATGCGTCTAAGTTAAAAAAGCTCCAGAGCTGATTATTCTCTCGGGTTTCTGCCTAGTGGAACACGTTCACAATGGTTAACTCCGGCTTCATGGGAACCATTTGTATTGTCGTGCTTCGTTCCACTTATTGCTACCAAGCTGCCCATCCCAGTGAGGGGCCACATTGTTTAGGTGGTGCATGGTGCTCTGTGTTGGCATCATGTATTTGTTTACAGCGTATGTTCTTTCTCTTCTCTCCCCAGTATTCAAACCAGATGAGCTACGGCAAGCTCTGATGCCAACGTTAGAAAAACTGTACAGACAAGATCCTCACTCCTTGCCATTTCGGCAACCTGTGGACCCTCAACTACTTCAAATTCCCGTGAGTGCTGCTGAGCTTTTGTGCCTCTATTTTGGTGGTTGATTAAATGTGTTCTTGCTGTCAAATACTTCACCCTGTTTCACTATGGTGCCTTCTTTGCATTTAGAAAAAAGGTGGAGAATGAAAAAGTTCTGTCTTCTCTTTTTAGGACTACTTTGACATTGTCAAAAACCCAATGGATTTGTCTACTATCAAACGAAAACTGGACACTGGCCAGTACCAGGATCCCTGGCAGTATGTGGACGACGTCTGGCTCATGTTTGAGAATGCCTGGCTCTACAACCGCAAGACGTCGCGTGTCTACCGCTACTGCACCAAAGTAAGCAAAAAGCATTGCAGAGGCCGTGGCTAGCTTTGTGAGCGAGTGAGATTTGGGGAGGGGGTGTAGAGTAGCAGGATGAATGAGCTAGTCTGGACAAAGGCTCTGTTTGCCTGAACAGCATTTCAAGCTAAAAAATTTGGCCTGACCAGCTATGTGTGTTTTCTTTGCAGCTGTCTGAAGAATTTGAGCAGGAGATTGACCCTGTTATGCAGTCATTAGGCTACTGTTGTGGCCGCAAGTATGTCTACCAGCCTCAAGTTCTTTGTTGCTTTGGCAAGCAGCTGTGCACCATCCCCCGTGATGCCAAGTACTGGAGTTACCAGAACCGGTAGGCATCTGTCTGCTCTGTCTTGTGCCATGTGCGAGACATTTTAGGCAGTCCTTGACATGGCTTGCACTGTCCTGCAGGTACACCTACTGCCAAAAGTGCTTTGCGGAAATTCCCGGTGATTCCGTTACCCTTGGAGATGATCCCACGCAGCCTCAGACGTAAGCTCGTTTCGATAATCAGTACTGCTGTGTGCCTTTCGTGTTTATGTGGCTGCTTAGTTGAATGACATATGTATTCTACCCCTGTGGCTGTTCCTATGCTTATCATTGCAATATTGGGACTTCAAGAGTTGTTTTTCACTTGTATGGGTCTTTTGCAGAACAATTCGTAAGGACCAGTTCGTGGAAATGAAGAACGATCACTTGGAACTTGAGCCGTGAGTGCCCTTTATAAAGTATTTCCATAGTGGTACTTCAGTAGATCTCAGTGCGTGATGTTTCAACATCGTACAGTCGAGCCCGCTTATAATGAACATGACTGTCACGTGGCGTTATATCCCAAAGTTCGTAGTAAGTGGACCACAGCTTTAAAAACAATTGCTTGTCAACACACAAAATTTTTTCTTTGCGAAAAAGTTCGTGATTGACGTCTGTTTCTGCAGTGCAGATCCGATGAGGGAGGTTTCCAGTTTATTTAAAGCAGAAGCGTGCTATCGCCAAGGCCCTTGGCATAGACAAGCTGTCTGAGGCTCTCTATGTAGCTCATTGCTACAGGTGTGCTTATGGGTGCTGGCTCCGAAGTTTCATCCTCATTTGATTCCTCCGCGTCACTCTCGTCCCGCCCTTCAGAAACAATGCCCTCGTCCGTGCACGGTTCCACGCTGTCGGCGTCATCATCGACAGAAATAAAATCATTCCAACCAATGTCATGACCCCCCATGTCGGAGTCGACGACACGCTGCCACAAATTGCCGCCGGGCTGGTCATCTTCCGAAGCATCAGGCTCGGCTTTGTGCCGGGTGCACAAGGGGGTCGGAGGCAGGTTATCTCGCATCGCGGCGCCGGGTTTACGCCGTCCGTTCGCTGTAGCCGATCAGCAGGGCTTAATGACGTTCATTATACGTGTGATTTTGTGCCATTGGAACAATGTATATTTTGTTGGCCGCACAGGTCTCGTTTGTTATAAGTGAAAGTTCTTAAGTGGGGCCGTTATATGTGGGCTCGACTGTACAATGTGCAGTGCTGGTAAAGGAAATAAGTAAAATGTCTGCACTACTGTAATGTTGTGTGCCCGTGGCTTATGCGTCCTTAAGCAGTGTGGCACGCAATATTTATAGTTGCATCTATGTAACTGTAATGACAAGGTGGTCGAAATTAATCTGAAACCCTCCACTGCAGTGCTCCTTGTGGTCTGCATGCAACTTTGGGACATTACAGGGACATAGAGGACAACTTCATCCAAATATTCTCCTTGGTAAA
The DNA here is from genome assembly GCF_052857255.1 of Amblyomma americanum. Lineage (NCBI taxonomy): Eukaryota > Metazoa > Arthropoda > Arachnida > Ixodida > Ixodidae > Amblyomma > Amblyomma americanum. The sequence goes on along the minus strand of NC_135500.1, from coordinate 192,049,200 downwards.
AATTGTTTCTTGGGCTTTTTCTGGGTATGTTGACATTCGTCCAGTAGCAAAAGACACATTATGGTTGAGAAAATGGGATTTAAACATTTTCCTGCCTGTCGATTCAAACTTGTGATGTCTGCACTGAAGCGGATTGGTTGCCACTGTTTTGAAGTGAATGGTGGTGTAATGTAGCTTCTGGAATACGCAATTAAATATGGCATAGTCTGCCTATGCATAATATTCATTTGTTATGTGAGGGGTTACTTACCTCTTGCCATTTTAGGTAAAAAAAACTTTACATTCTAGGAAATATGGTATTTAGTCACTCCATAGTAGCAGAGTTTCATACCAGTGGAGTGAAGAAAAGCTTGGTTTGAATTGGTGAGTGAAATTTGATTTGGGAGTTAATTCATTAAAGGAAGGCTGCTACAGTGAACATATTTTTGTTTAGTCAGTAGTGTGTGGGTGGAGTGCCCTCTGTGATGCGATGTCACAGAGGTGAAATAGTGCAACTACAATGAGGTGGTGGCTGTGTTCTGCTTGTGTGCAGGTTTGTGGAATGCCTTGACTGCGGCCGCAAGTTGCATCAAGTGTGCGTGCTGCACTTCGACGCCATCTGGCCTGAAGGGTAAGTGGGGCTCTCTCTCTCTCTCGCCTTTTTTTGTGTGTGTGTTCAGGGCTGCTTATTTGCAGCACAGGTGCAGGAGCATGGCTTTGCGTTTGGTCCTTGACTTGTGCAGTTTGGATTGAAAGTTTTGGGTGCTGGGACTATCTGGTTATGGTGCTCGAATAAGTGTGCATTTCTGAGAGAGGACAGGAAATGAAGAGTGCAAAAGCACCTTGTGGCACCATTGGGCAGAAAATGGCACCACTGCTAACGCTTCTCATCGAGCGGAGCTGCCCGATTGGTGTATGGCCCGTTGCATTGATTGAGGCGCTGTTGCTTTATTGATTGATGTTCTAAAGGGGCCCCGAGCCATTCCCCTGTCAGTCTGCCTTTTTTTTTCACACGACCGCTCTGCGCATGCGTGCCTCTCCTCTTCCAGCTGCACTGGTTGAAAACAAACCACTGGCTTCTTCTACACATGCGCTGTTCATGTTAGCAGCAGGCACATGTTACTGATGGTGGCAGCCGTCAAGCACACAGTTGCCACTTTGCAAGGCACAATTGGTGCCTCGTGGAACCGGATCACGCTTGTGTCCTTCGCACACGTTTGTTTTCAACCTGTAGCTGAAGAATTTTCTTCATTCCCCAGAGAGCATTGTGGAAAGGGCAGATTGTGACAAGTGCCTTGGAGACTTTGGGGTGCCTTAGTGCTGATGTCCCGAAACGAATTTTTCTCATCCCAGATTGCAGCAGGTGTGGTGAATAAATTGTACAAAGTTTAGCTTTTGCTGTTTACTTCAGTCTGGATTACCCCCTCCCCCTAGATATTTGAACACTTGCGCTGGTGGGAGGGTGGGTTAGGCTGGAATGTGGTCCTTTAACGCATTGGCTGCATTATTATGCCATGGTGATGGCACAGAGGAGCTTTAAAAAAGGTAGGGAGTGTTGGTCTTGCACTCCATTTGCAAGTGCTGCACACCGTGCAGGACTGCATGACTTGGTTGTGACGTGCACAGTGGCGCAGTCTAGCCGTTTAATGTGATGCTTTGCCAACCGAAGGGAGGCTATGGGCTCCTTTGAAGAAAAGTCTTGGGCCAGTGGACACTTCCTATGGCGACGTGTATAGACGTATTTAATTTTCTGTCTTCCCGTTTTTTTACAGCTTTACCTGTGATAACTGCCTGAAGCAAAAGGGGAAGAAACGGAAGGAAAACAAATTCACCGCAAAGCGTGAGTGTTCCCCATCATTTTACCTAGCAGCAGTGTTATTGCATGAAGGAGCAAGGAACTGAAGTAATGTGAAAGCTTGCGTGTAGCAGAGGATGATGTGTGTTTAAAAAGAGAAGGAAATGTTTCAGTTTAGGCAGCTCTGCATTCGCTTTTACTTGATGCAAACTTTTCTGATGAAATGTTACCTGTGGTAGTAGCGTAGAGTAAAACTTGATTCCTATTTTGATGTTTTGAATTGGGGTCTGTATCGAGCAGTTCAAGCATCTCTTAGTTGTCCCTTCTAAAAGTGCAAGGCACAGGCCGCCGCGGTGGCTCACTGGTTATGGCGCTTGGCTGCTGACCCGAAAACGCGGGTTCAATCCCGGCCGCAGTGGTGGAATTTCGATGGAGGTGAAATTGTAAAGGCCCGTGTACTGTCCGATGTCGGTGCACAGAACCCCAGGTACTCGAAATTTCCGGAGCCCGTCACTACACCATCCCTCATAACCTGAGTCGCTAAACCCCCATAAGCCAAACCAAACCAAAAGTGCAAGGGTGCTATTTGCCTTTTTTTTTTCATTCGACAACACATTTGATAACACTCCTATGGGGTGCATTTTTCCCTATCACGGCCACCATGTTACTGCATCTGGTATTGCCATCGTTGTTGCCTCTTCAGCCTTGTTTGAAAGCAAACATTTTGGGAGTTTCTCGCATATTAAAAATAATCTTGTAATCATTCAAATCTGGATTACATAACTCAATTACATAGCTCGCTAAAACGAATGATCGGTACTTTTGCACCGCCTTGACCGTGCAACTTTGATCAAACGTCTTTCAAGGCATATTGCAGTTGTTTCCAAGTTTTGTTAAATTGAGTTTGGTGGTTAGGAAGTTTTAGCGTTCATGGTTGTTTGATTGACACTGTCTAATTACTTCGATGTGTGCTGCTGCTGTTTCAGGTTTGCCAACGTGCAAGCTGGCCAACTTCATTGAAAATAGGGTGAATTGCTACTTGAAGAAGAAGGAATCTGGGGCGGGTGAAGTCACGATCAGGGTTGTGGCATGTACAGAAAAGCTGGTGGAAGTGAAACCAGGCATGAAGAACCGGTGAGTATTCTGCTTGGTCTTCTGTTAGCATGCTTTCTCTCTGGCCGCCAAAAAAATTTGAGCAATACGCAAAGGTATCTTTTTTTTGTTGAAACCGATAAACATTAAGGGGGGACGCGGGGATCAGATCGCGAAAATCGCGGAAAAAAATCGATTTTTGGAAAACGGCAGATTCGGATTCTGCATTACCTTTTCTATCACAGCTAAAAAAATTTCCGCCGAAAGCAGTCTCTAAGCGTACCTAAAAAATATTTTTCTGACCGCGGGTCGCAAAAAACTGGCCAAAATCCGCGCAAAAACGGCCGATTTCAGAGCGCGATACCGCCGCACCTTCACCGCCGCCTATGGCAAGTTTGGTGTCACTGGAAAGCTTGCTTCATCGCGGTTCTTCTCCCAGTGGAACCACGTGTCTACGATAAAAAATAAATGCACAGACGTGAAAAATACGAGGGCACCCGCGAAGTCGCAGTTAGGCGCCGATTGGCCGCGCCAGTCACGTGGTGCTCAGCGCGCCCTGCGATTGGCTGCCGAAAGACATGCCGCTTCTCCGGTTGTCTGCTGCGCGCGCGCTTCGCGAAAACGATAGTTTGCGATTCAACTCGTGCTGTCCGTTCTGCATTTTCGTCAACTCATCTGCTGCGCGTGGTTTCGTATGTGAGCCCGCGATGGAGCGTCGCTCGCACGGGCCAGAAGTACAGGACGAAGTATGCTTACGGGAAGCGTAAGCGCAAGCCTCCTATTCCAAAACAAAAGCGGCCAGCAGCAACTGAACCGCACGAACGGAGGTCCGCTCCGATATCCAGTCACGCCGATGTGTCGTTGGAAGCAAGCCTGCCCTTGGAATCAGAGACCAGCAGTGAATCTGGGGGCCTGGCGCCGTCCGCTAGCCATGACATCGCAGTGCAGTACCGACCCGGACACAGTTCCGTTTTTGCGGCGGCGAGTGGCGGTGTGGTGCCGGTTCAACGGGATGACGGCGAAGTTTTGCCTAAGCAGAAGCACACCGTTCAGGTGCACCTGCCCTCGGAATCAATAACCGGCAGTGAATCTGTGGGCCCGGCGCCGTCCACAAGCCGTGACATCGCAGTGCAGTACCGACCCGGACACAGTTCCGTTTTTGCGGCGGCGAGTGCCGGTGCGGTGCCGGTTCAACGGGATGACGGTGAAGCACCGTTCAGGTGCACCAGCCCTCGGAATCAATGACCGGCAGTGAATCTGGGGACCCGGCGCCGTCCACAAGCCGTGACATCGCAGTGCAGTACTGACCCGGGCACAGTTCCGTTTTTGCGGCGGCGAGTGCCGGTGCGGTGCCGGTTCAACGGGATGACGGTGAAGTTTTCCCTAAGCAGAAGCGCACCGTTCAGGTGCACCTGCCTTCGGAATCAATGACCGGCAGTGAATCTGGGGACCCGGCGCCGTCCACAAGCCGTGACATCGCAGTGCAGTACCGACCCGGGCACAGTTCCGTTTTTGCGGCGGCGAGTGCCGGTGCGGTGCCGGTTCAACGGTGAAGTTTTCCCTAAGCAGAAGCGCACCGTTCAGGTGCACCTGCCTTCGGAATCAATGACCGGCAGTGAATCTGGGGACCCGGCGCCGTCCACAAGCCGTGACATCGCAGTGCAGTACCGACCCGGGCACAGTTCCGTTTTTTGTGGCGGCGAGTGCCGGTGCGGTGCCGGTTCAACGGGATGACGGTGAAGTTTTCCCTAAGCAGAAGCGCACCGTTCAGGTGCACCTGCCTTCGGAATCAATGACCGGCAGTGAATCTGGGGACCCGGCGCCGTCCACAAGCCGTGACATCGCAGTGCAGTACCGACCCGGGCACAGTTCCGTTTTTGCGGCGGCGAGTGCCGGTGCGGTGCCGGTTCAACGGGATGACGGTGAAGTTTTCCCTAAGCAGAAGCGCACCGTTCAGGTGCACCTGCCTTCGGAATCAATGACCGGCAGTGAATCTGGGGACCCGGCGCCGTCCACAAGCCGTGACATCGCAGTGCAGTACCGACCCGGGCACAGTTCCGTTTTTGCGGCGGCGAGTGCCGGTGCGGTGCTGGTTCAACGGGATGACGGTGAAGTTTTCCCTAAGCAGAAGTGCACCGTTCAGGTGCACCTGCCTTCGGAATCAATGACCGGCAGTGAATCTGGGGACCCGGCGCCGTCCACAAGCCCTGACATCGCAGTGCAGTACCGACCCGGGCACAGTTCCGTTTTTGCGGCGGCGAGTGCCGGTGCGGTGCCGGTTCAACGGGATGACGGTGAAGTTTTCCCTAAGCAGAAGCGCACCGTTCTGGTGCACCTGCCTTCGGAATCAATGACCGGCAGTGAATCTGGGGACCCGGCGCCGTCCACAAGCCGTGACATCGCAGTGCAGTACCGACCCGGGCACAGTTCCATTTTTGCGGCGGCGAGTGCCGGTGCGGTGCCGGTTCAACGGTGAAGTTTTCCCTAAGCAGAAGCACACCGTTCAGGTGCACCTGCCTTCGGAATCAATGACCGGCAGTGAATCGGGATCCGGCGCCGTCCACAAGCCGTGACATCGCAGTGCAGTACCGACCCGGGCACAGTTCCGTTTTTGCGGCGGCGAGTGCCGGTGCGGTGCCGGTTCAACGCGATGACGGTGAAGTTTTCCCTAAGCAGAAGCGCACCGTTCAGGTGCACCTGCCTTCGGAATCAATGACCGGCAGTGAATCTGGGGACCCGGCGCCGTCCACAAGCCCTGACATCGCAGTGCAGTACCGACCCGGGCACAGTTCCGTTTTTGCGGTGGCGAGTGCCGGTGCGGTGCCGGTTCAACGGGATGACGGTGAAGTTTTCCCTAAGCAGAAGCGCACCGTTCAGGTGCACCTGCCTTTGGAATCAATGACCGGCAGTGAATCTGGGGACCCGCCGCCGTCCACAAGCCGTGACATCGCAGTGCAGCACCGGCCCGGGCACAGTTCCGTTTTTGCGGCGGCGAGTGCCGGTGCGGTGCCGGTTCAACGGGATGACGGTGAAGTTTTCCCTAAGCAGAAGCGCACCGTTCTGGTGCACCTGCCTTCGGAATCAATGACCGGCAGTGAATCTGGGGACCCGGCGCCGTCCACAAGCCATGACGCAGTGCGGCACCGGCCCGGGCACAGTTCAGTTTTTGCGGCTGCGAGTGCCGGTGCGGTGGGGATGACGGTGAAGTTTTCCCTAAGCAGAAGCGCACCGTTCAGGTGCACCTGCCTTCGGAATCAATGACCGGCAGTGAATCTGGGGACCCGGCGCCGTCCACAAGCCATGACATCGCAGTGCAGCACCGGCCCGGGCACAGTTCCGTTTTTGCGGCGGTGAGTGCCGGTGCGGTGGGGATGACGGTGAAGTTTTCCCTAAGCAGAAGCGCACCGTTCAGGTGCACCTGCCTTCGGAATCAATGACCGGCAGTGAATCTGGGGACCCGGCGCCGTCCACAAGCCTTGACATCGCAGTGCAGCACCGGCCCGGGCACAGTTCCGTTTTTGCGGCGGCGAGTGCCGGTGCGGTGCCGGTTCAACGGGATGACGGTGAAGTTTTCCTTAAGCAGAAGCGCACCGTTCAGGTGCACCTGCCTTCGGAATCAATGACCGGCAGTGAATCTGGGGACCCGGCGCCATCCACAAGCCGTGACATCGCAGTGCAGTACCGACCCGGGCACAGTTCCGTTTTTGCGGCGGTGAGTGACGATGCGGTGCCGGTTCAACGGGATGACGGTGAAGTTTTCCCTAAGCAGAAGCGCACCGTTCAGGTGCACCTGCCTTCGGAATCAATGACCGGCAGTGAATCTGGGAACCCGGCGCCGTCCACAAGCCGTGACATCGCAGTGCAGTACCGACCCGGGCACAGTTCCGTTTTTGCGGCGGCGAGTGCCGGTGCGGTGCCGGTTCAACGGGATGACGGTGAAGTTTTCCCTAAGCAGAAGCGCACCGTTCAGGTGCACCTGCCTTCGGAATCAATGACCGGCTGTGAATCTGGGGACCCGGCGCCGTCCACAAGCCGTGACATCGCAGTGCAGTACCGACCCGGGCACAGTTCCGTTTTTGCGGCGGCGAGTGCCGGTGCGGTGCCGGTTCAACGGGATGACGGTGAAGTTTTCCCTAAGCAGAAGCGCACCGTTCAGGTGCACTGGTGCACCTGCCTTCGGAATCAATGACCGGCAGTGAATCTGGGGACCCGGCGCCGTCCACAAGCCGTGACATCGCAGTGCAGTACCGACCCGGGCACAGTTCCGTTTTTGCGGCGGCGAGTGCCGGTGCGGTGCCGGTTCAACGGTGAAGTTTTCCCTAAGCAGAAGCGCACCGTTCAGGTGCACCTGCCTTCGGAATCAATGACCGGCAGTGAATCTGGGGACCCGGCGCCGTCCACAAGCCGTGACATCGCAGTGCAGTACCGACCCGGGCACAGTTCCGTTTTTGTGGCGGCGAGTGCCGGTGCGGTGCCGGTTCAACGGGATGACGGTGAAGTTTTCCCTAAGCAGAAGCGCACCGTTCAGGTGCACCTGCCTTCGGAATCAATGACCGGCAGTGAATCTGGGGACCCGGCGCCGTCCACAAGCCGTGACATCGCAGTGCAGTACCGACCCGGGCACAGTTCCGTTTTTGCGGCGGCGAGTGCCGGTGCGGTGCCGGTTCAACGGGATGACGGTGAAGTTTTCCCTAAGCAGAAGCGCACCGTTCAGGTGCACCTGCCTTCGGAATCAATGACCGGCAGTGAATCTGGGGACCCGGCGCCGTCCACAAGCCGTGACATCGCAGTGCAGTACCGACCCGGGCACAGTTCCGTTTTTGCGGCGGCGAGTGCCGGTGCGGTGCTGGTTCAACGGGATGACGGTGAAGTTTTCCCTAAGCAGAAGTGCACCGTTCAGGTGCACCTGCCTTCGGAATCAATGACCGGCAGTGAATCTGGGGACCCGGCGCCGTCCACAAGCCCTGACATCGCAGTGCAGTACCGACCCGGGCACAGTTCCGTTTTTGCGGCGGCGAGTGCCGGTGCGGTGCCGGTTCAACGGGTTGACGGTGAAGTTTTCCCTAAGCAGAAGCGCACCGTTCTGGTGCACCTGCCTTCGGAATCAATGACCGGCAGTGAATCTGGGGACCCGGCGCCGTCCACAAGCCGTGACATCGCAGTGCAGTACCGACCCGGGCACAGTTCCATTTTTGCGGCGGCGAGTGCCGGTGCGGTGCCGGTTCAACGGTGAAGTTTTCCCTAAGCAGAAGCGCACCGTTCAGGTGCACCTGCCTTCGGAATCAATGACCGGCAGTGAATCGGGATCCGGCGCCGTCCACAAGCCGTGACATCGCAGTGCAGTACCGACCCGGGCACAGTTCCGTTTTTGCGGCGGCGAGTGCCGGTGCGGTGCCGGTTCAACGCGATGACGGTGAAGTTTTCCCTAAGCAGAAGCGCACCGTTCAGGTGCACCTGCCTTCGGAATCAATGACCGGCAGTGAATCTGGGGACCCGGCGCCGTCCACAAGCCCTGACATCGCAGTGCAGTACCGACCCGGGCACAGTTCCGTTTTTGCGGTGGCGAGTGCCGGTGCGGTGCCGGTTCAACGGGATGACGGTGAAGTTTTCCCTAAGCAGAAGCGCACCGTTCAGGTGCACCTGCCTTTGGAATCAATGACCGGCAGTGAATCTGGGGACCCGCCGCCGTCCACAAGCCGTGACATCGCAGTGCAGCACCGGCCCGGGCACAGTTCCGTTTTTGCGGCGGCGAGTGCCGGTGCGGTGCCGGTTCAACGGGATGACGGTGAAGTTTTCCCTAAGCAGAAGCGCACCGTTCTGGTGCACCTGCCTTCGGAATCAATGACCGGCAGTGAATCTGGGGACCCGGCGCCGTCCACAAGCCATGACGCAGTGCGGCACCGGCCCGGGCACAGTTCAGTTTTTGCGGCTGCGAGTGCCGGTGCGGTGGGGATGACGGTGAAGTTTTCCCTAAGCAGAAGCGCACCGTTCAGGTGCACCTGCCTTCGGAATCAATGACCGGCAGTGAATCTGGGGACCCGGCGCCGTCCACAAGCCATGACATCGCAGTGCAGCACCGGCCCGGGCACAGTTCCGTTTTTGCGGCGGTGAGTGCCGGTGCGGTGGGGATGACGGTGAAGTTTTCCCTAAGCAGAAGCGCACCGTTCAGGTGCACCTGCCTTCGGAATCAATGACCGGCAGTGAATCTGGGGACCCGGCGCCGTCCACAAGCCTTGACATCGCAGTGCAGCACCGGCCCGGGCACAGTTCCGTTTTTGCGGCGGCGAGTGCCGGTGCGGTGCCGGTTCAACGGGATGACGGTGAAGTTTTCCTTAAGCAGAAGCGCACCGTTCAGGTGCACCTGCCTTCGGAATCAATGACCGGCAGTGAATCTGGGGACCCGGCGCCATCCACAAGCCGTGACATCGCAGTGCAGTACCGACCCGGGCACAGTTCCGTTTTTGCGGCGGTGAGTGACGATGCGGTGCCGGTTCAACGGGATGACGGTGAAGTTTTCCCTAAGCAGAAGCGCACCGTTCAGGTGCACCTGCCTTCGGAATCAATGACCGGCAGTGAATCTGGGAACCCGGCGCCGTCCACAAGCCGTGACATCGCAGTGCAGTACCGACCCGGGCACAGTTCCGTTTTTGCGGCGGCGAGTGCCGGTGCGGTGCCGGTTCAACGGGATGACGGTGAAGTTTTCCCTAAGCAGAAGCGCACCGTTCAGGTGCACCTGCCTTCGGAATCAATGACCGGCTGTGAATCTGGGGACCCGGCGCCGTCCACAAGCCGTGACATCGCAGTGCAGTACCGACCCGGGCACAGTTCCGTTTTTGCGGCGGCGAGTGCCGGTGCGGTGCCGGTTCAACGGGATGACGGTGAAGTTTTCCCTAAGCAGAAGCGCACCGTTCAGGTGCACCGGTGCACCTGCCTTCGGAATCAATGACCGGCAGTGAATCTGGGGACCCGGCGCCGTCCACAAGCCATGACATCGCAGTGCAGTACCGACCCGGGCACAGTTCCGTTTTTGCGGCGGCGAGTGCCGGTGCGGTGCCGGTTCAACGGGATGACGGTGAAGTTTTCCCTAAGCAGAAGCGCACCGTTCAGGTGCACCTGCCTTCGGAATCAATGACCGGCAGTGAATCTGGGGACCCGGCGTTGTCCACAAGCCATGACATCGCAGTGCAGCACCGGCCCGGGCACAGCTCCGTTTTTGCGGCGGCGAGTGCCGGTGCGGTGCCGGTTAAACGGGATGACGGTGAAGTTTTCCCTAAGCAGAAGCGCACCGTTCAGGTGCACCTGCCTTCGGAATCAATGACCGGCAGTGAATATGGGGACCCGGCGCCGTCCACAAGCCATGACATCGCAGTGCAGCACCGGCCCGGGCACAGTTCCGTTTTTGCGGCGGCGAGTGCCGGTGCGGTGCTGGTTCAACGGGATGACGGTGAAGTTTTCCCTAAGCAGAAGCGCACCGTTCAGGTGCACCTGCCTTCGGAATCAATGACCGGCAGTGAATCTGGGGACCCGGCGCCATCCACAAGCCATGACATTGCAGTGCAGCACCGGCCCGGGCACAGTTCCGTTTTTGCGGCGGCGAGTGACGATGCGATGCCAGCTCAACGGGATGACAGCGAGCTTTTTCCAAAACAGAAGCGCACCGTTCAGGTGCACCTGGAACCACGTTTTGTGACCTTGGAAACAGCTGAGGAGCAAGCGTGCAGCGTCCGTGCTACACTTCGCGCGGTGTCGTCAACGGAGCGCAAGTTCGGGTTCGCGCGGCAGACAGAGGAAGAATCGGCCCCAGATGAAGATGAATTCACATTAATTCAAGCTAGTGTAATGAATTCGGTAATAGGGTCTTTACTGTGCCCAAAGTGCTCTAAGAAGAGGTTGTCAGTGAAGCACGAGACTAAACTGGGCCTAGCAGTAAAATTGGTGTATTCCTGTGGTGCTTGCGGCCCTATTGCTTCACATTGGTCATCAAAAAGGAAGTCTGAAGGAAGGACTTTTGAGGTCAATATAAGAGCTATGCAAGCCATCAAGACCATTGGAAAAGGGCCCACTGCCCTGAACGACTTCTGGGCCACAATGAACGTCTCACATCGTGGGCTGCATCAAGAAACCTATCAGGGCCACCTAAAAAAATTGTTTAAACCTGGAGCAGAGGAAGCTGCACAAAACATTTTTGCAGATGCTGTATTTGCTGTAAAAGACGTCTACAGCAAGATGCAACCATCCAGCCCAAGTAACATAACAGTTGTGTATGATGGCACTTGGCTTACACGAGGCCACAGCTCTCACATTGGTGTAGGATGTATTATCGAATTTTATACCGGGCTTGTGCTGGATTGCACCGTACTGTCAAATTTCTGCCTAGGGTGCTGTCAGCAACCAGCGGAGAGTGACCCTAGCTATGGCACTTGGATTGAGCAGCATCGGTGCCAGAAAAACACAGATGTTGCCTCAGGTCAGATGGAGGTGGAAGCTGCACTAATACTTTTCAGGCGTTCTTTCAGCAGCTATGGCCTTCGCTACACGAATGTCATATGTGATGGTGACAGCCGAACATATCTTGCACTCTGCAAAGATGAGGTATACGGCTTCATACCCCTGACTAAGGAGGACTGCATAAACCATGTGCAGAAGAGGATGGGCACTGCACTCCGCACACTGGTTGCAAGAGCAAAGAAAGGGGAGCCATTGGGTGGGAAAGGTGGACTCACGCAGGACCTAATTAAAAAACTGACCAATTACTATGGTTTAGCCTTGCGCAGAAACACCGAAGTCAGTGACATGCAAAGGGCCGTGATGGCCACATTGTACCATGTGACATCTACAAATGACGAGCCTCATCATGAGCTGTGCCCACCTGGCCCTGACAGTTGGTGCAGACATAGGTCAGCACAGGCCAAAATGGAGCCACCACCGCCTCATAAGTACAAGCTACCAAGACGTGTAGCAGAGGCATTGCTACCTGTCTACCAACGCCTGTCTGACCCGCAACTGCTGGAGCGTTGCAAGGGCAACAAGACGCAGAATGCTGCAGAAAGCTTACATTCTGTCATCTGGTCAATGATTTCAAAAGATCAGCATGCTTCAGTTTTTGCAGTGGAGACTGCAGTCCATGAAGCAGTTGCACGCTACAACTTTGGTAACTTGCGTGCCTACACTGAAGTATGCAAGTCTGTGGGCATCAAACCCGGTAGCCTTGCCCTTGAGAGAGCTCAGGAGAAGGACAAAGAAAAAGAAAAGCATGCAGTGCAGAAAAAACGAAAGAGCAAAGGCATAAGAAGACCCCTGCAAGCAAAGACACCAAGTATTACAGCCCTGGGGCATTCTGAAGAACATGTGGCAGCTGTGCAACTTTAGAGCCAGTTTTCTCAGAATTGAGTTTTGAGCCGACTGTCCTGCTTGCAGAAAGCATAGAACAACTATGCCTTGTCGGATTTGCATGAGGTTTATTGCGTTGTATTTCTTAGTAAATTCTCTGTGCAGTGACATTCCTATATTTTTTAATAACTATCTCATTTTTTTTACTGCTTAGCTAAATTAGCGCGTTGATAACGACCTCATTTTTCAGACATGGATATGTTGTCCTATGTAAAAAAAATTAAGAGTGATAAAATTATTTGGAGAATGTCACTGCATGAACTATTCATTTTGCTAAAATATAAAAGCAACTGTGGGCTTCTACCATGTTTTTTTGTCATGCCAGGCTCTACTACAAAAAATAAGGAAATTGACTCCGATCCCCACCTCCCCCCTTAAATTTACAGTCGCTGACTCAATTTTCGGATTTGGTGGAAACCGGAAAAGGGTCTTAATTATTGAGCAGTCCGAAAAAAACTTAAAAAAAAAGAACGCTGTTCTGTCAAAAACCGACGTGAAGAATTATGAACTTTGCATTGCTTTTGTCGTGCCGTGAATGACTGCACACGCCACTCGAAGCTAGAAGTCGTTTCCCAGGGCAATGACAGTCGCAAAGACGGAGAGCGAACCGACGGGAAGGAGCGGGCACCTCTGAATGCACTCCCCCCCCCCTGCTCCTTCATTCTGCCTTGCTCTGTGAGTGACTGCAGCTGTCCAGTTTTCAACGAGATTGCGCGCGCTGTTCTTTGTAGGCCACCTAGATGGCAACAAAGAGCATACCATTTTCTCGAGTGGCAACGATAAACAACAAATAGCCGAGTATGTTCAAGCCAGTTCATCTCAGTGGCGAAGAACCTGTTGATTGTGACAGCGACGCCCAGTTGCGTCTATATTGGGCCGAAAAAAACAAGCTTTCAGTCAAAAAACGACTTCGATTGCTAGGGTCTATTTAGTTGGAAACATCAGTCATGAATAGTATGTATGCTTTCTCAAGAGGTACATGGTGGTTCCTCAACAGTCCGAAATATTGCGCAAGTCTGAATTATTGGAGCTGAAAAATCTGTTGGCTATTGTAATCGGTCAGTCTTAGAAATCCATGAACATCAAAAAAATCACTGTGGTGTGAAAAACCTACTTAGAAATTGCGAACTACACTGTTACTCGTGTTGTTTGCAAACCGTATTGACACAGTTGTAAGTCGACCTACCGTAAAAACCGGAATATAGGTCGAACTTTTTTTAAAAAAACCATGGTAAAAAGTCGACCCCCGTCTTATATACCGGTCATTGGCGGAAAAAATACGGAAGTCTTGCAACAATGGGTGGCTGAAGTCAGCAGCCTCCATCGCCATCAGCAGCAGTGCCGCCATTTTGCGTTTCAGTAGATGCAAAGCGGAAGCTAACGGCAATTTACCGTCGCCTTCAAGAAAAACACGATTGAGTGCGAGGAAGCTCACGGGAACCTGGCGGCACAGCCCGAATTTGGAGTATCCGAAAAGAGCATTCAGTACTGGCGGAGGCAGAAGCTGCGTATTACAACTTGCAGCAACCAGAAGAAAACATCATTTCGTGGGCAGACCGTAGTGTATCGAGAATAGGAAGGAAACGTTGCGCTGCGAGCAAGATTGCTGCCTGTGACTGCCGAATGCATCCGCGTGAAAGCGGCAGAGATCGCGCGTGCCTCTAGGCTCACGAGGGCGCAATTCAAAGGCTCGCCATCCTGGTTGCGGCGATTCATGAAGAGGAGGGCTTTGCTCTACGGCGCCGTACTTGCCTGCGCCAGAAACAAACACGCGGGCTGATTGGTGCGCGATATTGTTAAAAAATTTGCCGGGTGTACATACAAGCAGCATTTAAATGAAATTAAATACTGTCACCATTGTGCAACCTCTCGAGTCGCATTTGTCTCAAAGTAAGGATGTCTTTCGGTACTTTTTCCATTGAAAAAGATCTTTTTCATTTTTAGAATTGGTTAGTTAGGGGGTCGACCTATATTCCGGTCCGACCTATAGTCCGGTTTTTACGGTATTTTTCAAAATTTGAAAATCCGAAGGGGGGGGGGGGGGGGGTCGACTTAAAATCGAAAACAAAGCATTGCAACATAAATAAAGGTGAGACAAACAAGATATTGGGCATGCTACATCGTGGTTGCATTTTTGCTGTGCAGCTCCGTCGCATCGCTCTTGGTGCTGGCCTTGAGTAGCCGCTATGCCAACGTGCAGAACTGGCATCCCCACGGTGCAGAATTCGCTCATGGCATGATGCACGCCGGCTTCATGCATTTTGGTATCTATGATGTGAGGTGTGCTTCTGTCCGGGCAAATGCAGCATGCACATTAGAAAAGCTTAACTCTGGTTAAAATACAACCTGATATCGTCGCTTACAAGCGGAGCATGGAAAAATAAGAAAATCAAGATTTTTCAAGGAGGTTTTTCACTGCAAAGTGATTTGCTTTAGGTTCATGGATTTCCCAGACTTTGATTACTTGGACTGTTTTATGGGTCCCGCCGAGTGTGAAAAATCGGTCGGCAGCTGTAGTACAATGAGGTGCTAAAGTGCTGGGCTCTCGGCGCTGTTAGCACTGTACTATTATGAATGTCTCGCGGCACTTCGAACGTTTTGCTGTGAGGCAGCAAACTTTTATCTAAGCTCGTGTTGTGGCTGATTGCTTCTTGCCTGCACTTCATTGGAATCCCTATTGCTTTATTGTTTTCGAATTAAACTAGCAGTTCATTGTTAGTCCAGGGAGTAGGCTGAACGAAAAGTATGCTGTTTACAGGGTTAATTTTCACATTGCTTTCTCGTTCTTTTTCACCCAGATATGTGGATACAGGGCACTGGCCAGAGCAGTTCCCTTACCGTGCCAAGGCACTGTTTGCCTTTGAGGAGATTGACGGCGTTGACACATGCTTCTTTGGAATGCATGTACAAGAATATGGCTCGGAGTGTCATCCGCCCAACACCCGTCGTGTGTACATAGCTTACCTGGACAGTGTGCATTTCTTCCGGCCCAAGCGGTTTCGCACCGCTGTCTACCACGAGATTCTCCTGGGCTACCTTGACTATGTCAAGCAACTTGGGTAAGTTGAAACAGCGTTGTTACAATTACAAGTTGGTTGCAGTTTGTTTGATTGCAGCCTCTGCTAGACATGCTGACTGGTTGTGGGTTGCTGACTAGATGTATGCTTGCACTGAGTATGATACACTATCATCTTTGCCCAATGTAACTAGAGATATGATCAAATACAATCTTTGTGGTATATTACTTGTAATAGCAAAGCATGGGATGTCGCTCACTGTATTTTTGGTGTGCACACCATGGGAAGGTGAGAATCAGTGGTGCTGAACATGTGGTGCACAAGTTGTCATCACAGCAGTTTTCCAATAAAAATGCAGAGTACTACAACTATACAGGCCTGCATGATAGCTGCATTGGTACAAAAATGTGTAGCTGTGTAAAAATGTGTAGATCACTCCAGCGGCGGCGGCTCCAATTTGAGCGCTACTTCCTTGCACCCCTGCTTGGAGCACCATTGCTATTGTGGAGCACTATTGCTCTCCTTCCCTCTCACACTTCTTTGTTCACTCTGGCAGCGGCACTTCCTAAGCGAACTCAGTTCCTCTTGCTTCCGCTGGGACACTGTTGCAGTGCACCTTCTCTCCATCTGGTCTTCCTCTTGCATCTGCCCACACAGCCCTCTGGTCACAATGCCCACAGCAGTGTGCTTTTGCAGGAATGTGGGCGATGCAGTAAAACCTCGTTAACCCGGATCTCACGGGACTGGGAGAAATGTCCGAGTTAACCGAATTCCGGATTATCGAATGTGCCGTGAAAACGACAAAAAAATATATGCAGCATGAACGTACCTTGATTGCTTGAAAAACTGAGTTATTTTCGTTTTTTTCATCGCCGGAATCTGCGCTGGAACGATCTTTTTCAACCCCATCAGGTGATGATGCGCACGCTCACTGTCGCGGGATTCTAGTACGCAGAATTCCTCTAGAACAGCGAGAGCCTCGGCGGCCTCCTGCACAGTGCGCCGTTGCGGCGGCTGATCTTGATTATCATCATTGGAACACTCATTTTCCTCCACGTTGATCACTTCCGATATGATATGATCGTCAGTCAGCTGGCCAGCAACAGCAACACCATCGTCAATAGCAATGTAGTCGGCAAGCCGGACATCAGCAGGCAAGAGAAACTCCAAGCTCCTGTCATCCGTCGCTTCGTCACCCATCCTTTCAGCGTCGTCGGGAGGCACATCTACATCATAGTCGTCAAGGCAGACAAACCCGCCGTGCCTGAAGGAGTTTGCAATGACCTCCGCTGACGTGTTGCTCCAGACATGTGCTAAGGTATGGACCACCCTAAGGAGGTTTGTATCGTATTCTCGCTCTGCCTGCTTGCAGAGCAGCATCCTTTCCATCACATGCCGTCTGTACTTGGTTGGCCCTCACGTGCTGGATAATGCCCTGGTCTAGCGGCTGTAGAGCAGCCGTCATGTTTGATGGCAGGAAGGCAAGCTCGATGCATCCCAGCCCTGTCACATTGGTGTGTGCGCTGCAGTTATCCATGACAAACAAAACAGTGCGGTTTTTGGCGGAGAAGCGGCGGTCGAGCTGCCGCAGCCAACTTTGAAAAATATCCATGGTCATCCATGCTTTTCTGTTTGCTCTGTACTCTACAGGTAGGCGGCGAACGTTCTTAAAGCACCTAGGGTGGTTTGCTTTGCCTATTACAAGAAGTGGTAGGCGCTGCGTGCCCAGCATATTTGTGGCGAGGAGCACAGTTACCCTTTCTTTGCTCCTCTTGCCTCCAACGCACGGGTCACCCTTGAACGTGATCGTTTTGTTCGGCAAGGCCTTGAAAAAATGTGCCGTTTCATTGCCGTTGAAGACGGCAGGTTCGTAACGAGCCAGGTATCGGGGAAGCTTGGTCGACTTCCAGGGATGCAACGTTCATGTACCGCTGCCTTCTCACCATGCACGTTCCTGAAGACCAATCCATGTCTTTCTTTGAAGCATACGAACCAACCTTCAGACGCACTGAAAGAGTCAACGTTCATTTTCGCTGCATACACTTCTCAGCCTGCTGACAGATCTGCGAGCGGCCCGCTCAGGGGAAGTTGCTCGTTGCGCATATTTGAGATTCATCGTAGCAATGAATTTTCTAATGCCGGGTGCGCTGCCTTCCTGAGCCTTTTTTAGTACCAGTGAATTTGCCGCTGCCAAATGCTTCGAGAATTTTTTCTTTGTTCTTCACGTAGTCACTCAATGTGCTCCTCTTGAGCCCATATTTTTTCATTATCTCTTGCCGAGAAATGCCTTCACTGACCTCCTTTAATATCTTCACCTTCGCTTGTAAATTATTGGCCGGCTGCTGTTGCTGCTTCGCTGGGTTGGTGGCCGCCATCACAGCAAAGTGTGACGGCAGTGACAGGATGCACCAGTCCGCACGCAATGCGGCTTGTCACACTCGCAATACAAAGAAAGCAGCTGTAGCGTCTGCGTAGACGTGGCGGCAGTGACAGCATGCACCAGCAGTCGAATGCAACGGGCACGAGTGCGCACACAACTCGGCTTCACACACTCCCAACACAAAAGAACGCAGCTGCAGCGTTGGCGTAGCATGGGCAGCATGCGCGTAGTCCCGGTGACAAAGTATGCCCAGCAAGCCATCCTGTCGTTCTTTGCAGCTTTTAGTGGTTGCTGGATGCTCGACCAGTGCGCTGGGTGGTGGCTAGCGCCACCTGGCCACTGATCGCTCTCTCACTATCATCATCGCATCTCTCGCGTCCTGCGGCCGTTTCTTGTTTTGATCCAGTTTGCGCGGCTTTCCTCAGCTGCATCGGCTTCGTCGTCGGTTAGGGGTGTTTGAACACCCGGGCTGCCGAGTATGGCCGTTGCGATAGCTCTCGCCGGGGTTGTCAGAGTTACCCGATACGCGGCTAAATGCTGCCGAGTTAACAAGTGTTTAACACCATTGAACTACGCACATTTTTCCCGGGAACGCGGTGCGTGTCCGAGTTAGCCGTATTTTCGAGTTATCGAGATCCGGGTTAACGAGGCTTTACTGTAGCAGTAACTCAGAGAACAAACCACCACTTGGCTTGCAGCGGAGGCTCGTGCCTTTCCTCCAGTGCTGTTATTACCACTGTGTCTTAGTGTGTTGAAGTCGTGTAAGTGTTATTATGTTAGTGACTTCAAAATTGTGTCATTAGAAAAAAATGAGATTGAACTTTACGGAGGCACCATTGCGTCTTCATAGGTCATTTTTTCCGTTTCATATAAATTTTCATTTCGAAAACTGTGCACAGGCCCAACGAGCAGCCTTTAAGTGCAACCTGCGGTATTACTGTTGTGGGCTGGACAATCTTGGGCAGTGGCAAAATTGGTGTGTGGTTGAGCTTGGGGCTCTTTAGAGAAGTTGAACCTGATTATTTGGGGGTGTTGAGTTCCTGCAGTGTAGAGATTGAATTGTTCTTGCTAAGTGAGATGTCTGTTTTGCATTCTAGATTTGCAATGGCACATATTTGGGCTTGCCCACCAAGCGAAGGAGATGACTACATTTTCCACTGCCACCCTCCTGAGCAGAAGATACCAAAGCCAAAGCGGCTCCAGGACTGGTACAAGATGATGCTTGACAAGGGCATCCTCGAGAGGATAGTGCTGGAGTACAAGGTACTTTGCCTGCTTGCTTTTGCACTTGTGCTGTGAATCAGTAGTCATCTTGGTATTTTGCGAGTACAGGGTATTTGGAAGGCTGCGTCAAACTTCTAGGCATATGGAGTTGCAGTGCTATAAGGGCTGTACATCTCATGAAGGGCCGGTTCAAATGAGCCTAAGGTTTCTGAGGGATTGTATGATGAGCTGCTTTAGCAGTGCATGTTCATTGAAACAGGCTAATAGGCAAGTTGGTCGACAGTGGCTGGACTGGACAGCATCAGCCAGCCAGCCTGAACCAGCTAAGCACTGTTTCGGACACTGATTGGCACGTTGCTGGTGTTTTCTTTCCAATTTTTTCCTTCGCGCCGTTTCCTTCGCATCCACCCACATGGCTCTATTCTCCAGCGCACCAAAACTGCATGCTCCTCACGTGCCGTTCACTCTCTTTGCAATGGAGCTCCACTGAGTCGCACCGTGAAAGATGCGGAGGGACGATTTTGGAGCCGTTCTGCTCCGATGCTCCCGACAGCATGCATGCAATAAAAATAAAGCCTTGATGCAAATATGAAAAACAGTCATTGGCGCGCTGTTCTCATCTCGGAATCGGGCAGCCATTGCCCAGTCTTTCACCTGATAAATTTACCATGGAGCAAACAGTTCTTGAGGTTTTTTTCGGGGTCATTGAATAATTCGAACTTTCGGATAATTGAACATTTTTTTCTGGTTCCCTGGAGTTCGAATTAATGGGTCTTTTTCTGTAGTAGTGTTGGTGGTGGTCACTGGAAACGCTGAGTGTAACTTATTTTTAGTTCACATTTTTGTTAAATGTCTGTACTGAAAAGTTATTTTCATCGTTTTATGCAGTTGCAATTAATTTCTTGTTTGTTGGTTGTTCTCCTGTGGCCTTGAACTGGTTTCTGTGAAGTTGCTTAGTCTGAATGTCGCTGGCTGTTGTCTTGTGCAGGACATCCTGAAGCAGGCCACGGAGGATAACCTGAAGAGCGCCTGTGAGTTGCCCTACTTTGAAGGCGACTTCTGGCCTAATGTGCTCGAAGAGAGCATAAAAGAGCTTGACCAAGAGGAGGAGGAGAAACGCAAGGCTGCTGAGGCCCTGGCCGCTTCTGCCGCTGCTTCCGAAGGCAGCCAGGACGGAGAGCCTGAGGGCTCCGAGGTACGATGCAGCCCTTTCACTTACGGCGTTTCTTCATCTGTCTTATTTGCTGTGCGTTGTATGTGTGTATTGTTCGGCTGATAGGTGTAGGTTGGCATGAGGATCTGAACACGAAAATCGAGACTCCTTGCGATGCTCTCACTGAGGAGGAGTAACTGCAATGTGAAGAGGTACCACAACAAGGCGTAACAAACCAAACTGACCTTATATTGGATTGACCCCATATTGGAAGTGGGGGTTTCATACTGATCACAAAGTGAAAAGTCACCCCTCATGGTATATATGGGTCATATGCGGTGTTCATTTTCGAAGGCTAGGTTAAATAGCTGAGAAGCCTAGTGAGCAGTCATTATTCATCACCCTTATCGACTAGGAATCCCACACCTAGTTCTCGTCTGTCCGTTGAACCACAACCACAATAGCATGGTGGGTACCCTTCCTTAAATGTGGCGCTGTTGCTGACAGATTTTTCGGATTGTGTGGGACCCATCAGATGGTCCGAACAGACTGAATATGCAAACTTCAAAAAGTCACTTTACTGGGAAGAAATCTACTTGAGAAAATAGCAGATTTTGCTCAGAGTCATAACTCATATATAAGCGGTAATATTCACTTGCATTTGAGTTAGTCATGCTCTCGTCAGGCCTGCACCGCATCCCACATCACCAATACAGTTTGCGATGCTGCGCTCGTATGCATGCTTCAAATGATTCTGATCGACAAGTGGTGCTTGTTTGCCAGGGCAATGAGAGCTGGGCAGACTGAGAGAGAGAAATGTTTTGCTTGTCTGTCGAGCAAATGCAAAATGGAGGCAGCATCGCCATGTTCAATGAAGATTGGCGTAAAGCATATGAATGGAGCTTTCGTTATTGTTTCTCATTTCTTTTTTTTTAAACAGGGACTCTTCTTGCTTGTAGCATCTAGCTTGTTCAGTCTGTTGTGAGTTAATTTGAAAAAATTTCTTCGATAAAAGATTGAAAGGGAAGAAAATGTAGCTAACGTGCTTGTGGTCTCAACTTCTTCAGCAGGGTGAGAAGAAGGGACAGAAGAGTGGTCGCAACAAGAAGGCCAACAAAAGCAAAAGTAACCAGCGCAAAAACAACAAGAAGTCTACAGTGCCGCATACAGGGAATGATCTCTCTGCCAAGATCTATTCTACCATGGAGAAGCACAAAGAGGTAGGGTGGCATTTTCACTTCTTTTTTCTTTACACTTATCACACATTAAATCAACGGCCTTTGGACTCAAAACACCAATTGACCATTGCCACACAGCAATTTCCAGTGACCATTGAACTTGATGGGCATTGACTCAGTGGAGGCTTGCCAATGAGCAATGGCGTTTCCAAGGGCCATTGAGAGCAGTGTCACGGTCATGGTACATTTAAACATACAAATAAGTGTTTCCTGTCTGCCGGTGAATACAAATGGGAAGCCATGTCACCCCCTTGTTTGCAATTTTTTGTGCGAAGGCACTACTACACGGTGTTGAACCCAGCCAAGTATCTGTGGCACCCCTGACCTTGAGGGTGCAGAAGTAAAATAAATATTGCCAGGACTGGGTTTCAAACCCGCAGTGGTGCGAACAGATCGGCTTTACTGGCCACTGGATGAGAGCACTGTGCTATCACCACAGCTGACCATGCCTCGTGTTAAATTGCAACACTCTCAGATGCAAACAAACTTGTGCTTTTTTTGTATGCTGTATTTGCATTTCTCCTGCTAAAGAAGCACTGTGGATAGGATGGGACAGAGACGATCACTGATTTGGAGGTTGTGTGAATATTGAAATGTTCGAATACGAATCGAATATGAAGAAAAAACAGGCTTCGAATATCGAATCGAATATTGAATATCTGGTCAGCAAATAAATTCAGAAAAGAAACAAGCAAACATTGTTGCTCATTTTTTTTTCTTTC
This sequence comes from Amblyomma americanum, assembly GCF_052857255.1. NCBI lineage: Eukaryota > Metazoa > Arthropoda > Arachnida > Ixodida > Ixodidae > Amblyomma > Amblyomma americanum. Next base: position 192,027,210 of record NC_135500.1, on the reverse strand, counting down.
AAAGTAGTGTATGGCCTTTGCAACTGAAATAAACAAAACTAGATTGCCTGAGCACCATGTAAAAAAACATCATGTACACAGAAATGTATACTACTTAATTGAACAACATTAATAGTATCCAACCTGTAATGTGGTCAGGCAAAATGAAATCCATAACATGGCAAGACTGGAAACAAAAATTACATGATGGCTAGTAAAACCTCATTAAGGGGAGACGCGGGTCGAAAAGTCGCGGTTTTCTAAAAAAAAATCACTTTTTCGTTTTAAGCTGCATTGTCATCTTTGGTGTATAAGCTTTTATTTCTGTAAATATCAAGCCGAAATTCGCACGAGAAGTTACCAAAAAATGCGCCTAAGTGAGCGGCGGTAACTCTATAATCCACCGAAAGTTTAGAAAGTCCGCGCCGTTTGCATCGTTCTCACGCAATCCAGCCTCACCGCCCGCCATTTGCAATCATCGGGGCGTGCAGCGTCAGCCCTTTCCTCCAAGGTTCAATGGCTGTCAGTCTCGTATGTTCACGGAGAATAAAAGAAAAACGAGAAAGAAGACGAGACTGTCGCGTGTTTTGAATTGCGCGCCATGCAGCGCGGCGCCGCCATTGGACGGCGGTGCTCCTTTTGTGCAGTAAAGCCGAACCACCGCTGCTGCGTGTTCTCGAAAGCCGCACAGTTTCCCGTGTTCTTTCCGCGTTTTCGTGATGACTAGCCCGAAAAAGTGCAGTTCCGACGCCCGGAAGTATCGAACTCGGCACAAGTACCGAGGGAAACGGCGTAAGACTGTTAAAAAAACGACAGCCGGGAATGACGCCCGCGACGCTCCGGCGTCGGTTAGGCCTACCGCCGACACCGGTCACCGCGACAGTTGTGAAATCGACGCTGCTATGGATTTCGTCAGTGCATCGCAGAAAAAGATGGGATTCTTCAAAAGTGACTCAAGGTCGGTCGGTGCCCCTGCTGCTAGCACGGTGTTGTGCGAGATCGGCGCATTGACGGCACTGGTGGCAGGATCGGCATGCCCTACTTGCCGCGAACGGAAACTCGCCGTCCGAGAAGCAGCTGAGAAGCGCAAAGGGCTTTCGTCGTACTTAGAGCTACGCTGCGAAAATCCCGACTGCCCAGAGTCTGTGCTTTCATTCACGCACACGTCGAAGCGGATCATTTCGGCCGGTGAGTGCGGTGACCGCGGGGCGAACACTCGCTACGACAGCGGGAGCTCGCGCGACGGCTTCGCCGTAAACGTGAAGGCTGTTTTGGCAGCGCGTGCTATAGGTGCTGGATATGACCAGCTTTCGCGATTTTGCGCAATCATCGGCCTTCGAAAACCACTGCATCACAAGACATTCCATGCTATTTCCAAGAAGCTCCATGGTGCTGCAATGGAAGCTGTTCGCCAAAACTTGGAGCAGGCACGAAAGGTGACAAAGGACGCCGTTGGCGGCGGCGATGTGCCGGTCATGTTTGACGGCACGTGGCAAAAAAGGGGCCATAAAAGCCACAACGGAGTGGGCACAGCTGTGTCCCTGGACACAGGCCTTTGCTTGGACTTTGAAGTGCTTTCAAATTACTGTCTTGCTTGCAGTATCCACAAGCCCATGGGTGATGATGATGAGGTATGGCAAGCCTTTCATCGCCCTGTATGCGAAAAGAACACTGAATGTTCATCTCATGCAATGGAACCTGAGGCAGCAGTGCGCATATGGCAGAGGACTTTGTCATATGAGACCCCACTGCGGTTCACAACTTTCTTGAGCGACGGTGACAGCAAAGCCTATACTGCCGTCTGTGGGGCTGAGGTGTACGGTGACACTGTCATCGAAAAAGAAGAGTGCACTAACCACGTTGCAAAACGCCTAGGCACTGCTCTGCGAAAAATGACAACACCACTGCCACGAGGTCAAAAGCTATCTGTCACAGCCATCCAGAAACTGCAGACATATTATCAAATAGCCATAACAAATAACAAAGGCAGCGTGCGCAGCATGTACACTGCTATATGGGCCTCCTATTTTCATTGTTGCTCCAGTGATGGGGCCAGCAGCCACAAATTTTGCCCTGCTGAACCAGATTCCTGGTGCAAACATAGGCGTGCTGAAGCACTGGGGGAGCCTACACCACGCCATACCCCTTTGTTGACAAAAGCTCAGGGCTTGGCAATTATGCCTATATATAAGCGCCTTACTGATGAGAAGCTCCTGGCTCGGTGCCTTCATGGCAAGACGCAAAACGCAGCGGAGTCGCTCAATAGTAAAATATGGCTGCTGTGTCCAAAAACAAAATTTGCTTCTCGGACATCTGTGGAGACAGCCACGGCTATTGCCGTGCTGTGGTACAACAAAGGCCATGCCGGCTTTGAAGAAGTCCTTCAAGAGATTGGGGTACTTCCCCCAGAAGAGTTGGTTGCACGCAGCGACCATTCTGATTGCATGCGGATAAAGAAGATGAACTTGAAGCGAACCGCAGAAGCAAGGGCGCACCGTCGGAGCGCAGTGAAAAGGGCTCGCACCGAGGAGACCAACCGTAGGAGCCGGGAAGGGCCAAGCTACAGCGCAGGAGCCTTCTAGAAACTGTGTGTGCTTTCTGTAAAGCTGCTCTTGGGTGTGACCAAGATTCATCGGAAAACAATCGCATTTTGAAGAATAGAATGTTTTGAAACTTTCAAACCTGTTTTTCTCATTTTGAAATTTTTTTATATTTTCGTGTCTTCCGGGAAGCCTTTTGTACTCTTAGAATTGGTGTATACTAACGAAATTTGGCATACATATTCTTGAAGGTATGTAGAATGCCGATATCTACTTGAAATTTCATTATCGGTCGTCAGTAATTACAATATAACGAAGCTATGTTTCAGGGAACTGAAGAAAGCAATGGTTGAAGTGTCAATTTTTTTGTCTAACTTCCAATAACTGAACACGTTTTTTGACTAGATATTGGCACTCTGTGATCTACAAAGAGCTAAATAAGCTATAGCACAATACCTTTTGTGAAAGTTTAGTGCATAAAAAAGTGCCCATAAAATCGTTATAATTTGTCATTAAGTATAATATAACTTTAGAACTGTAGCAGCTACATAAAAACTAATTACATATTTGAAATCTGCATAAAAAACTGTCTAGTTGGCTGAATTTTGAAGTCTCTGGTACAAATAATAAAAAAAAAGTTGTTTCGAGGAGCCTCTCCCCTTAATTCGGGGTTCAAAGAACCGACAGAAATCCCCGGGCTATTTGAAGGTCGATTTATAAAATGCCCTGCGCCCCCACCCCCCCCCCCCCCCCCCCCCCCAAAAAAAAAACTACCGAAAATGCGGTAGTCTAATGAGGCAGCTCTATCGTGCAAACAACTGTAATCACGTGACGAGCACAGAGTTTCGGCGTGCTGGAAGGAATCGCGAACGTGTGCGAGAGGGGAATGCACATTGACGTCGGAATGGCGAGGACTGCTTCTAAAAGGAAAAAAAAAAGACCAGCGACACATTAGTCCAGTGCCTGAAAGCGGCACGGTGCTTCTAAAAAGGAAAAAAAATGACCAGCGATGCATCAGTCAGCGTCTGAAAGCGGCACGGTGCTAAGATTGCACTATTGGCGAATGCGCGGGCCGACAGTTGCCATTGCCACGGGCAAGTTGCCATTGCCACGGGCAAGTGGCGAAGCTCAGAAACCAAAACTACGCGGCCAGGTTATTTTTGGGGCGCTCTGAACGTTGTCAAGCCTGCCATTATGCCCATGGGTGCATAGGTTACAGTGCACCACGCAATAGGCGGGATTTTTACAGGATTGCATGCCCTGTTGTGACACCTCGACTCGCCACTTCAGGAGCCTCACGCAAAATTCCGCAACTAGGCTTTCCCGCATAGCGTAGTTGACCAAAACAAGATGGCGGTGGTCACACTTGAAGAGTTAAGGTGACAGAACGAATGCCATGGGTGTGGGCATTAATTATATAACATATTACGGAAGTATTACAAAATAAAAGTGATCTCGCATTGTAGTTGTTGGAAGCGGGTCGTCCCCCATCTTGTTCGCAGCACGTGTGGTATGTGGGAAAGCCCACTTGCGGTATTGCGCACAAGGTGAAGCCTAGCGGCATCGGAATGCGATCGGCCCATGCCATAAACGATGGAGAAGAAAGAGAACAGGGCCTTTATATGGTTTTCCTGAACTTTAATTTCTATATTCAGATAATTTGCCCAGACATTGAGCTTTTGCCACAACCAAATTTACGAAAGTCGGTGCGGTATACGATCGCTGCCGAGTATTCGCGAATTTTCGAATATTCGGAAATTCACGAATATCATTTCTCGAATGCGAATATGAACCGAATATGAAACATATTCGATTCGTATTCGAAGTTTCGAATATTCGTACACCCCTACTGATTTGCAACAGTTTTGGTAGCAAAACTGGAGTACTTTTGAAATGAACTGCTTTCCTCCATTTCCCATTCTATAGTACTTATGAAAAGGGATAACACTGCATGACAGGAAGAAAGCAGAATGGGTTAGGGAGCTGTCATGAGTTAATGATATCCTTTTTGAAATAAAAAGGTTTAAGGGGCTCTAAACTTTTCATGCGTAAGCGTACCATTGTGTGCGTTCAGAAAGAGCCACCAGTCTTCTCTGGAAGCTGGGAGGATTCAACTATATCGACCACATTATGATTCCACAAAAAGAACAAATAAAATTTGCCCGTTGTCACATAAACCACCACATATTATGAAAAATGTGATTTTAAAGTCAATGTCAAATGTTTAAAGCTTTAGCACATATAGTAGGTAGCGCATTTGCTTAATATGCGGTGGTAGGGCAGCTCAAAAGTCGGTGCTGAGAAAAATATTTTCATCAATAAAACGATGATTCCGAAGTCTGAAGTGAAACAAACATTTTATATTTTAATTTCTTTTAATTCCTGAAATTTAGGGTTAACTTGCTCATAGAATCAACTGCCACTAAACAGCAAAACACTGCAAAGATCCGCACGCGGTAATGCTAGAGCTTTCATAAAATCAAAGCTCTGACAGCCATCGAGAGGCACCGCGGCACAGCCTCTGCGGACTTCCGTGTCGGAAAAATAAAGTGCAATACCAGGCGGCCCGGCACTGCGTCGTGGCACAACGCAGTCAACAGCTGGCTGTAAACCTGACTGGCAGCGAACCTCCCATTTTAGATCCCTATAATGAGAGACACGGCGCACTTGGAAGCAGCCTCACTTGCGGCAGACAGCGGAAAGAATGAATATGAAGCCCGCATGTGCTGCTACGGTCGTTTTGTGGCGACTGCTTTGATCATTATCAATTTGCATCAATTATAATCCAGAAACCGCTTTTCTTGGGCCACAACAAGAAAAAAGTGCTCAACAGTAACATTGGGCTTGAAGCCAGCCATCACAACCGCGTCATGTACAGTGCGAGCCACGGAGCAAGCCCGCTCTTATTTAAGGAGGGACACAGCTTTTTCGGGCCGAAAATTCGCGAAAAAAAAAAATGGTTTTTCAATTTTGTCATATTCGGATTCACGAGGTCATTTTGCACCTGACATCGAATTTTTAGAAAGAAATAGACAGTATATGCCTAGTAATAGCCATTTAAGTTTCCGAAGGCGCACGATTTGCCTTAAATTGAGGTGAAATCATGCCTCGCCGTCGCTCGGTACCTACGCGCCCCCCAACGCCGTTTTGGTCTTGTTTGAAAGCTAGCACCTCCAGCTTTTTTTTAAAAATCAGTAAGCAACGCTGGGATTTTTACGTTCGCGGACAAAATGACTGCAAAGAAAACATGTGCGCCGCGTTGTCATTGGTTAGAAAAGCCATTACGTTCGTGGACAAAATGACCGCAAAGAAAACATGCGCGCCGCGTTGTCATTGGTTAGAAAAGCCATGTGATCAAAATGGCGCTCTGTGTAGGCCTCGGGTTAGGCTTGTCTGCTCCAGAAGCGCGGCGCAGGTGGATGCAGTATCACTAGTTTCATCGGTTCGGTGCCCGGAAACGGAGAAAACGCAAAAGGCACAAGGAGCCTGGACTATCGCAGCCTCTGCGGAGCGAAGGTCAAAGTGCGGATGGCACGCTGCCAACTGCACCGTGAAGTGAATGACCGTGAAGCGCGTCGGGGACCTGCGCCGCCAACAACGACTCATCGCTAGTGCTGTTGCCGGCTCTGCTCCCGAGCAAAAACAAAGAAAACGCTGTTAGAATTGACGCAGCCTCAGCAGGGCGAAGGTTGAAGCGTTGTTGGAGCGCTGCCAACCGCATCGTGAATGGCCGCGAAGCGCGTCGCGGACCCGCACCGTGGACGATGGCACACCTCCAGTGCCGTCGCCGGCTCTGCTCCTGGGCAAAAACGATGTGCAGCTCGAGTTACGCCAGCCGCGTATGCATCGATGCTGGAATTATGACCGATAGCGATGTGGTGAAAACTAGTGCCCGGGAACGAGTGATACTTCGTTTTGAATTGACGCTAGCGACAACGCGGAAGATGAGCATTTCGTCGCGTCTGTTTCTTAGGCTCCACCAAGAAGCAAAAGTTATCTGTGGGCATTGTTAAGATGGCAAAAAGGCGGCAGAGCGATGAAATGCATCCTGATTATGCCCCTGATGCATTCCTATGAGTTTGAAGTTGTTCCTGTCGCATAAAAATGGTCGGAAACGTTTTTTGTCGCTTTCCCAAAACACCAATTTTGACACATTTGCAATAGTGCAGGGATGATATCTCTGGGTCTGGGTGGGCTAGCTTCATAATTCTTTTTTTGTTGGAAAGATGAACTCACAAAGAGTGAAATAAGACTGTATCAAGACCAGTTGCCAATCAGCATAATTTTAAAACAATACATTTCGCCTGAGCCGCCATATTGAATTTTCTCTGGTAAAGTTTAATGTGCTGTGACATCTTTTCACATGAGCCTAAAACAGCCATTTCTGTCTTATTGCACTCCATGGACATTCTAGATCATGTCTGTATGCTGATCCTCACCATTACAACCTTTGCCATTACAAAATTAAGTTACCTGCATGTTCCAAACAAAGATTGCACAATATTTTGAGAACAACTTGTTTCACAGAAAAACTAAAAGCATATTTGAAATAAGCATTTTGAAATACATAAACTGGGTAAGTTTCATAAATATCTGTCAAGAAATAAGAAAAATAGCTCTAAGAGGGGTGTCCCCCTTAAGAATCACAGTTCAGTATTGCTCTTCACTGCTTTGCACCTAGTGCTTTTGCTGAATGAAGCCTACCCAGCTTGTTGGCCATCTTTATGATCACATGCACATTTTTTACGATTGAAATTCACACATTTGGATGGCTGTTTAAAAATTAGATTGCAGCATTGCCTCTCTCTCTTTTCTAAATGTCGTTGTGCTTGATTATTTCTTGTACAGGTTTTCTTCGTTATCCGGCTGCACTCTGCACAGGCTGCTGTCAGCTTGCCCCAGATCCATGACCCAGACCTCCTCATGCAATGTGATCTGATGGATGGTCGAGATGCTTTTCTGACACTTGCTCGAGAGAAGCACTATGAGTTTTCATCACTTAGGCGTGCCAAGTTCTCAACCATGGCTATGCTCTACGAGCTTCATAACCAAGGCCAGGACCGTTTTGTGTATACATGCAACAGCTGCAAGAGCCATGTGGAAACACGTTACCACTGTACAGTATGTGACGACTTTGACTTGTGTGTGGCTTGTTATGACCGTGAGGGCCACCCGCACAAGATGGAGAAGCTGGGCTTTGACCTGGATGACGGCACCTCGGCAGCTGACCCCAAGCAGAGCAACCCGCAGGAGTCACAGCGGCTGTCTATTCAGCGCTGCATACACTCACTGGTACATGCATGCCAGTGCCGGGATGCCAACTGCCGCTTGCCCAGCTGCCGGCGCATGAAGCGAGTTGTTCAGCACTCCAAGAGCTGCAAGCGAAAGACCAATGGCGGCTGCCCCATCTGCAAGCAGCTTATTGCCCTCTGCTGCTATCATGCCAAGCACTGCCAAGAGGCCAAGTGTCCCGTGCCCTTCTGCCTCAACATCAAGCACAAACTGCGCCAGCAGCAGCTGCAGCAACGCCTCCAGCAAGCGCAGATCCTGCAGCGGCGCATTGCCAGTATGGCCACCATGCAGAACCGAGGAGCTCCTGCGCTACAACCGGCCACAAGTGCCACCTCACCTGCGCTTTCATCAGGGCCGCCAGCACTTCCACCAACCAGCACACCCCCCGGGAGTGGCGCCAAGCCTGCGGGACCCCCCGTTGCGGCGCTGCAGGCTGTGCAGCAGGTGCAGGCAGCGGCCGCCCGTCAGCAGGCACCCCACCTGGGGGGCAACCCTGGCTACGGCAAGGGAGTGCCCCCTGTGCAGAAACCGCTCGCACCCACTGGGCCCCGCATGATGCCCACCATGCGCTGGGAGGGGCCACCCTACAGCGGTGGCCAGCAGGTCCTGTCTCCCATCCGGCAAGCACAGCCGCCACCCATGGTGCCGCCTGGTGCCCAGATGGGGCCTCCTGGTGGTGGCCAGCAGCGGTCCAGTCAGATGACGCCCGCTTTACAGCAGCTGATACAGACGCTCAAGTCACCCGCCTCTCCACAGCAGCAACAGCAGGTGCTGCACATCCTCAAGTCAAATCCGCAGCTGATGGCTGCCTTCATCAAGCAACGCAGCCAGCACCAACAGCAGCAGCAACAGCAGCAACACCAACAGCAGCAGCAGCAGCAACAGCAGCAGCAGCAACAGGCACCGCCCCAGCAGCTGATGTTGGGCGGTCCACAACAGCCACCTGGTATGCAGCAACCGCCGATGCAGCAGCAGTGGCTGCAGAAGCAGCAGCTGCTCATGATGCAGCGCCAGCAGCAGTTCCAGCAGCAGCAACAGCAACAGCAACAGCAGCAGCAGCAGCAGGGGCCACCCCAGGGGGCCTACCAGCGGCCTCGGCACTTCTACCAGGGAGGGCCACCTGGTCCGGACCAGTACCAGCAGTTTGCCCCTCCGCTGAAGCAGAGCCCCCTAAGCCCCCAGCAGCTGATGCAGCAGGTGCGGTCACCTCCCCCGGGACAGCTCGTGCGTTCGCCGCAGCCCTCACCACGGCCCATCCCATCTCCTCGGCAGCAGCCCATCCCATCCCCTCACTACCCCAGCCAGACGCACTCGCCGCACCTAGGCGGGGGGCCCCTGGTGGAAGGTCCCCCTGGTGGCGCCGACCTGATGCTGCCCCAGGGGGGCCTCGGGGCGGGGCCCAGCCCGAGCCCCGACCTTGCACCCCCACCGCCACCCCAGCCGGGGGACGGCTCAGACATGCTGACGCCCCAGGAGCAGCTGAACAAGTTTGTGGAGAACTTGTAGCCCTACCGCCTGCTGTGCGCGCAGAGGACTGGAGCCCCCTTGTACATACCACTGGGCACGATGCCTCCTTGTACAGTTCAACTCTGCATCGGTTTGTGCTCCTCCTTTTTATGGATCATCGGACACATCTCGCGGCAGTGGACTCTCTTAGCCTTGGCTGCTGGGCCCCTCATCTGTACTGTAAATTCATCTGCCCTCCTTGCTCTGTACCCGTCCCCTGTTTATTGTTCCTCTGCCTGCCTTTCATTTTTTTTACCTGTGTGTGCGCACCCAGTGGGCTCCAATCATGAAAGAGAAGGAGCATTCTCACCAGTTAAGTTAAAGCAAGTGCTGCCTTTCCCCGAACCGTTCTCAAAGGAGCCTGTGGTCACACGCCACTTGTGTCTGGGAGGCGGCTGCATTGTTTCACCTCCGTGTTTGTTTCAGTGTTTTTTACAAAGTGCAGTGGTGGTTTTGGTGCCCCCGGTGGCACAAGTTATTTATTACTTAGTTTTCAAGCATCTCGGGAAGAAGCCCTCGCCCATCTCCTGTCATGGAGCCATTTTTTAAATAATAAGAGTGTGTCTGGAGGCTTGTATATTGTGTAGGTCATGTGGGCGCAAACAGACGCTTCCCTCTGGGCACAGAGGAGCAGAAGAAATCTGGATCACATTCCAGGCTGTCCCCCCTCTCTTGTGCGCCAAGTTCGTTGAGCTGATGGGGGCCGGGGAAATTCAGTGCATCAAGGGCTGTTGACCTCAGGGCAGCGAGAATGTATCATTTTCACTGCCAGCCACTGTGCAGACGAGACACGACTTGCGGTGGGGGGGTGGGGCTAAAAGCTGTATGATGTAGGAAGCCAGTGGTGCTGCATTTGGAGATGGTTAAATGGAAAAAGCCTTGTGGAGGCAAAAAAAAGGAAACAATTATGGCGCCTCATATTGAAGCATTGCCCTTCCCTCTCTGAACACACTCACCCCATGAACCCGGAAAGAGCAAAATGTTGCCTTTTGTTGTTTGTACATTCATTCCCTAGGGTCGCCGTCTGGTTGGGCGATGTCTGCATTGTACATACTGTACACATTTCATGTCTACGAATGGAATAAAATTAGGTACGTTAATAGAAGGCCACTTTCATTTGATGAACTGTGTTCTTTTATTGAACTGTGCACTTTGAGCGTTTGATCTGGCCAGTATGGCACGTTTACTATCTTACAATAACATTTTCTGCTCGTATGAAAGGTTTCATGCTTGCTTTGTTTTTTTACACACCATATTAAATTACGTTATTCAAGGTAGGTCTTCCATGGATATTATTCAAGCAGACTGCTGATACATTAGCTTATACTGGTCAATTATACCTTCATTGTGAATCGTGCTGCTTTAGAAATAGCCAGTTCAAGTATTGCTTCAGGAGACTTAACAGTTACTGATAGGCCTGCTGCTGAAAAAATTGCGCTCAAATTTTGACTGCATATGATGAATTATGAGATGTGTACAGGTTAAAATGGATTGGGTGCTATTGCCACTTTTCTCACAGCTGAAGCATGGTGAATATAATACATGCACACCGCATTCACAGTGGAGTATTAGATGGTAATTCAGCTCAAAAAAAAAAAAAATCTCTTAGGTGTGTCATGCCTCGATATAATATGCCTCGTGAAACCGTGAACCTCGTGAAACCGGGGGTCATGTGTGCGCGGTGTTATGCGTAGAAGCCGCATTCCGGGTAGAATATTCGTGCTTGCTGAAAAATTTTTTCGCCAAATTTACTTTGCGTATGAAAAAAAAAATGGCCGAGCAGCATTCGACACTGACGAACCGCAAGCTTAAGTTGCACAGTGGAAATAGCTGTGGCGGTAAGTGTTGGCAGGAGTTCGAAGCGAACTGAAGGCGCCCGTGTGCTGTGCGATGTCGGTGCGCGTTAAAGAACAGGTGGTCAATTTCCGGAGCCCTTCACTACGGCGTCCCTCATAGCCGGAGTCGCTTTGGGACGTTAAACGCCCACAAACCAATACTGCGCCTTTCCTCAAAAACCAATTTTCAAACGGACAGAGACCTTTCAGTAATTTTTTGCTTGCAGACGACGCAAAATCGTGCATTTTGGTCCTGCCTTGCCGCGGACATTAGTTCCGTGCGTTCCGTGAAGAGATGAAGCGAAATGGAGGAAGTCTCCGTGGTGGAAAGTACCAGTTTAATTCCACCTTAAGCGTCCAACAGCACCGTGTTGGCCGCGAGCGGGCAACATTCGGTTAAGTCCAGGCTCGAGGGAGGTTGTCCTTTTAAATGCTTTCAAGAAAATCTCGCAATGCAGCGCTGACAGTCTAAAACACGAGGTGCCGAGCAGCGGTTGGTCATTAGTTTCACGGGAGGAGTGTTTCGTGGTTGCTACTTGTTACGGCACAGAAAAATGAGAGCGCCGTTTGATCACGCGAAAACACGCTGCGTACCACTGGTTTCATCGCAGCTTCTTACTTTAGCACCATACCTCCACTGTTGAGTAAAAGGGGATTTTAGCACTGTGTGCCTAAGGCACAGGCAATAGAGTGCTCTACGCGCATTCGTTAGATGTTTGTGTACTCATGAGCACTTATGACGAAAAACAGTTCAGGGGCACATTAAAATTTATTTACAATTCAGGTCAAGCACCCTCCATCGCTTTCCCGACACCAATTCAGACGCCACGTCCCTTGAAGTTCAGTCCCGGATCTGCTGGATGACATAGGGCACTAGAAAAACAAGTGGAAGAATGAGTACACAGTTGTAACAGCTCCCAAAACGAGCGCATATACGAAAGGAAAACATTTACAAAAGGTGACTTACTTGCTCGTATTAATACGACTAGGAAGCCGAACTTGAATAACGTATTAACAGTGGCAGACCGAGCCCGCTGCTTCTCTTCGGCAGGGTCGACTCGTTCCATACGAGGCTGGGTGAGCTTCAGCATTGTCTTTGAATATGTTTGAAGAAAACTGAGCAAGCCCGCAAAATGAGAGGCGACCGGCTACGCAAAACTAGCCGAACACGCTTAATACTTGGATACCGACGGCTGCACATGGATACCGATCCAACTGGACACCAATCCAGTTTTGATGATGATGATGATATTGGACGCACTTTGCGTCCTCAAGCGGTAGACAGTGACCGGTTGAGTGAAAGATCAGCCTGAGGATTTCGTGCGCCTCGAGAAGTTGCTCTGCATGAGAAGCCGTCCTTTTGATCTTAATCCTGGCACTGAAATGCTCATTCTTAATTGGTCTACGCTGAGTTTTATTTCGTGTCTGCGAAGCAGCGAGTCACAGGAACTTTAGAACAGACCAGGCCTGAAGCTGAGCAAGTTGAAGTTGGATTTTCTGCCGGAGGTACTGGAAGGAAAATGGGGCTGCTCGAGGAGTTGAAGGATCGCGGATGGTAGGCAGTACTTTCGCTTTTTATAATTGCAGTTTTGTTGAATATCTGCGGTAGCCACTGCACACTTGCTGGATTTTCCGATGGGCTGCTGTGCACTGTGTAAGTTGTGGTTTTATTGATGCGAGCAGGTTCTTGAGCGCCGAAGGTCTGGAAGAGTGTACAGAGGGCTTGGAGAACCCGAAGCCGGAAGATGTAATCCGTAAAGCTGTTAACGTAAGTTTTTCTCCACTCGTTGGGGTAATTGCCGTCGTGCTGCGATCCATTACTGAGCTGACGTGATCGGACGTGATCTTCATTGCTTTCCAGTTTGATTTAGCTGACATTGGAGAAGGCGGGCTGCCAGAGGATGTCTCGAGGAACAAAGTGGATTCGGTGCGTTTCTGTTTTATTCAAATATGCTTAACTTCGAAACAAGCAAGCAGGAAAACAACTGGAAGTTCTGAGAACACGGTTTGAACTACTGTGAAGTACACTAGTTCCAATCGGTTTCCAGCTTGTTCGAATTGTGTTAGGCATTCTAGCGGTTTTATTATTATTATTTTTTGTCTGGTGTCATAATACAGCCACGGAATAGTACTTTCGTGTTGATCAAGCGTAATACTTTTTTTGTGACAGGTATCAGGGCCAGTGGTGGTTCAAATTCAAAAGATACGAAATGTTGCGGCCCCGAAGAGCAACCCTGAATCCGATCACTCTCCGAGGCTTTTGCGACTGCACTTACATGATGGAACTTCGTACTGCAGTGCCATTCAGTGGGGACGGTGGAACAATATAAGGTAAAAAACTTGTATATGTATTGTACTGTCCGTGGTCTACCAATGCACAAACAGCATCGTGCAACCATCAGAGATTTAAGTGTTGTCTATTCGTGCTACTGTAAAAGAAGCTGAATAATATCTGACATATCATGATTTGCTTACTATGTTGTCTGTATGTATTAGCGGGTACAGTGTGTTTCTTGCAATAGTTCTCCATATTCGCTGAACTGGAAACAATTAAATATGACTTTTCACAGTGTTCTGTCATGACCGTCATTGCTGTCGTTCAGAAACATCACTTGGGAACAGATCAGCATTTCTATTTGTGTTGTCAACATTTTACCAGTTGAGTAAGTGCAGTGAGCATGTGCAGTGGGGAGCCTCCTGTTTGCTGCCGCATTGCTCCCTCTACTCAGCTGTTTGTGCGCTTAAGCTCTCTCTGTAAGCTAACTGGCCACTGTATCTTAGGCCATATGTTACAGTGTTTTCCACTAGATTCCTTTTTCTCTTCTTCTTGTCTTCCCTCGAGTGCATTGCAGCTCCCACAGTATGTTTCTCTCATCTGAGTGCATCATCACAAGAACTGAAAAAAACTTCAGTAGAGTTAGTTCTTGGGCTAGTTGGTATTGTTGATTGAAGTTCATAGTTCTTCAGTGCAACGGCACTTTTTAGCCAAGGAAAAGAAGACAGAAAAGAAGAAGGACGAACAAGGACGAACACAGCGCTGACTTACAACTGTTTATTCAGAGTCACACACACAGCTTAAATACTCTCAGACCTGCGCAGGCGCACACCGTAAAAGAACCAAAAAAGGAAAAATAGGAAAAACAATCTCATCATATCTTTATCGCAGAAACTTTGACAGGAACGCCTTTTCTGTATTATACAGAATGACTGAGGTATCGCTGACACACTCTGACCCAGCTTTTTTAATATAGTATGCCTCTATCGTTTCACGGGTTGTTTTTAATTTGCTTCTGCTTAGAATCCTCACTGCCGAAAACATCGGTGTGCAATTTTTGCAAGTTGCGCAGTGCTCAACAAGGTTAGCACCTTCCCTATTCCTTAAATCTCTTTCGTGTTCCCTGAGACGGTCGTTGACGCAGCGCCCCGTTTGCCCTATGTAGGACTTGCCACAAGTCAAGGGAATTTCGTACACAATGCCTGTGGCGCTTAGGGCTGTGTCTCCGGTGCTAATGTTCTAGGTGCCCTAAAGGAAGGCTGTGTTCGGAGATGTGGCCACACATGCATTTGTCTGTTACTCTTGCAAGCTAACCAAGAGCTTCATATTATTTTCATGCCGTAGCTTTTGTCTAACCTGCTTTCCATTCTCCATGTTCTTTCTCTGCACTACCTGCTTGAGCCACTCTTCAAGTGCCTTGTCAGTATACTTGAAAATGCAAGTGTATAGCTGTTATGTGTTCTGGGCATCCGCATTTTAGTTGCTGTTGCAGCTAACAGTGTTTGTCTGTGGGATTTTGCTTCCAGCCTGTCTACACCTCCTGGCAGCAAAATACTGCTCAAGAGTGAGCCGATTCCTGTTGTGAATGGCTTTCTCCTGCTGGCAGAGCGTAATTTCAAGTTTCTTGGTGGCAACGTGGCACACCTCATTGAAAAGTGGGAACTGGCCAAGGTAAGCGTGTCACACAAATGGTTTTTTGTTTCTGTACCTCAGATCTGTGAAAAATGTCACACCTTTGGCTCTTGTCCTTGTTTTTTCGCGTTGCTGAAATATCAGTCTACTTCAGCTCGCCCAGTTTTCTGTTCTTAACAATGTGTACACTGTCTTTATCCTGTTTGTTGCGGAGACTTGGTGGTATTTGTTTTTATGTGGTTTTAGCAAGGGGTTTAACTAGGGTAGTGTGGTGACTCCAGTGATGTTTTGATTAAGCTTTCTTTTTTTTTTTTTTTTCATGGCCTACTATGCAAAAGTAAAGTGTGCCAAAATTAGTTTATTTAAGACGTGTGTCAACTGTTTGGCGGGAGCAAGTTATTGAATATTGTCAGTTCACCACAGTACCAGTTTCATCTTTAGCCAGCTGTCTTATTTCTTCTAGACTAATCCTATATATATTGTTGTGTACATGTCGCATGTCTGTATTAATGGCTGGTCAAGGTAATTTTAAAATGATGGGAACTCAAAACTTTTTATTGCTTGTTTTTTCCTTAGAATAGTGCGCAAGATTTTATTACTCGTGTATTACCGTATAGAGTTTTGTGTGTGGCTGGTAAATAATCTACAGTTGAATTTCTTCTTCGTTGTAGCTTTGGTTTAAGTTTTAGCAGCCGAATCATGGCTATCACATTATAAGTGGGGTTAAGGTCATTTGAGGCATACAAAAACTGTGATTTATTAGCTGTTATTTTGTCTCGTGAACCTGACTGGTGTAAGGGATGTAACAAATTAGAACGATGAAGAAGCCATTATAGTTTAGTTTTTGTGTGCCTCCCGTGGCCTCAATCTGGCTTGTGACATCATAGTCACTGCTGGGCTGTCAACAACAAAGCCAAAACTATAACGTTCTCAGACCTTGCGTACATTATAATGTATATTTGTTGTTTATGAAGTCACTTCTGCGGTCTAAGTGCGACTGGAAGTCAGGGTGTGCTTACTCTGCTCCCATGAAGTCAGATTTTGAAGAACTGTGTAACAACAGGGATGCTCTGAGAAGACTTCTTAGTGGGTTTCTTTGTCTAGCTCAGCACCCAATTGCCAGATTGTCCCCAAGTTTCTTATGTTTTACTATGAGATTATTTGTAAATTTGATTTAAATATGCAGCCTGTTATGCCTGTATTTAACTAAATAGTATACGTCATAAGACATTGTTGCATGCTTCTGAAGGCACAGAGGCCTGAAGCAAAGAACATGGAGAAAATTCAGAGAGGAAGAACAGTTGGATGTATGGCTGCTAAATTTTTTATGTACATTGGCGGAAACATCCAGACTTCAGAAATGTATTTGGATTAACGTTGACAAACTGAAATTTTGCTGGTGTCTAAGAAGAATATAGGGGAATAAATTCAATAATAGATTGTTTTTTAGCCGTGGGTGAATTCAATATAGTGATTTATGTTTACTAATGTCTCTCACATTGCTCCAAAGAAAGAGCACACAACAAAAATTAAATGTTCCTACTCCTTTTACTTTCCTGGTTTATATACTGGGTTTTTCAGCGAACACTTTCAAAAATTTTCAAAAATAGGCTTTTTGGGGTAAAAATATGGCTTTTGCGGCATAGTATTATCAGTGTTGGCAGGCACCAGAAAACCAGTGGATCGTTTTAAGTTGTAAGCTGGTTAACTAATTTCCGATAACTAACCTTTTAACTATCACAGACAGGCAACTGGTTGCAATCAGAGATTTATAACCAGTCATTAGTAATAGCCATATCAGTTTTTATAATTTCAAAAACGTGATTACTCTTGCCGCTGTGGCTCGATAAAATTTGGCTGCATCGTGCGAAAATACATGCTCTTTTGAAAGCATACAGGCAAAGCAATCCCTCCAGTGCACATAACTAGTCGAAAAAGCCAAATTTTGTCGAGCCACAGCGCCAAGGGTTATCGTGTTTTTGAAATTCTAAAAACTGATAAAACTGATAACGGTGAGCTATTGCTAATGACTGGCTACAAATCTCTAACTACAACTATGTGCCCAACTATTTTAGTTAAAAGTTAATTATTAAAAATTAGTTAACCAGCATAATACTTAAGACGATTCACCGGTTTTCTGGTGTCCGCCAACACTGGTAATACTATGCCGCAAAATCCATGTTTTTACCCCAGAAAGCTTACTTCTAAAAAACTTTGAAAGTGTTCACTGAAACGTGTGGTATACACCTTCATTCATTTTGCCTGATTAAAACTTTGTGTATTATGTGTACAAGTACATAAAACCACTATTACATGCTTTGTGTTTGGGCAAAAGCTGCATTGATTGGGCTACGTTTTATGTTGTTATAATAAATGATAAAACGGCTGGCCGTGCTTTTGCCGCACACTGTGCTTAAACTGTAAAGTGCATGGCTGCTCTAGCATTCTGCTAAGCTGGCTGAGTCCCTTTTACTCCATACCCAACATCATAACCCTTGTAGGTTATGGCTTGGGTTGGCAAATTAGTTTAGTGGCCAAAGTATTTGGTAGCATTTGCCCCTGTATTGCTTGGCTGAATCTCAAACGACTCTTTAATTTCTTTTTTTTTTCTTGATTTCCAGAACTTAAGCCACCACAAACGGACTGCTGGAGAAGAGGGTGCTGCACCCGCATGGGTTCCCTTTGGCCAAAAGATAGACACTGGTGCTCTTAAAAACATCAAAGGCAAGTTGAAAGTCCTGAGGTCGCGCCCCTTAGCTTTGGCTCTGTGGCAGGTCTACATCTATGACATATCTCGTTGGGAGCTGAGTGGAATGTGCCTGATCAATGGAACAGTTGGGACAGTAATTTTTTTCATTAAAATGAAGTGGGGGACCAGACAGTTTCACATGAAGAAAACCATGCACATATTTACCGGAAATCAGATAAATAAAATCCTGTTCAAATGCTGGGGTTGAGCTGCAAACAGTGCTTTGTGCAAACTGGCTTTCTGGCTTTTTTTGTGTAAATTATGAAGTTCCACAAGGTGTGCTTTTATACTGGCTGCCTTTTTTCTGTTCTAGAAGGGTGCTTGCTGCTTTTTTTTTTCTTAGATAATGTATGTATCTGACTGGTTTTTGTATTTACTTTGACAAGATTTTGTTTTTATTCACGTGGGTTAAATGGAGCTAAACAGGCTTTCCAAAGACTTCGATGAACAGCTTATGCAATTGTGGTTATCTTACATCTATGAAGCCGGGTTCAGTAAAGTCAAAATTATGGAACCCTATGGTCAATAGTACCATCGTAACTTACCATATTTTTATTGTTTTTGGGAGGTCATTCACAGTAGCAGCCTGTGGTACAAATTAGTGTATGGGCCCAGTGCCAGTGTTGCATTTTTGGGACATACCGTTTGTATGCCGTGTACTCATTACTACATGGAGCTCATATACAAAGTCTGATGTCAACATGTTCTCGGAAGCCAGTGCTTTCCGGTCAGAATTTCTGGCATCACTGTGAGGAAGTTGTGTGAAGAAAAAGGGAATCTACTTCCACTTAGCAACTCCTCATGTCTCATTTTCTGACGAATTTTGCTGGAAAAATAGGCAATCATTTGTTGGATAAACAATTGTCTACTGTCCCTGGGCCTTCGAGTTGGTGCGAGGCCTTTCATTTGGTTTTTCGCGCAACTCGGAACTAGTTGCACAAAATAGCCAAAATGCCAGTTGTTTCGAATTCGTGACATAACGATTTCCCAAATTTTAGCGGTGCCAATAAATATTTGGTATCGGCTTTTGAGCGTGAGTGCATTAGCCAGCATCATGTAGAAGCAAGAATATTTTTTCTTTGATTTTTTTCATAATTTGGGCAGTAAAGGACAACTCTAGCATTTCACTCCTGCGAATTTTACTGAAACTTTCACAGTAGTTTCTCCAAACGGTTCTTATTTGGGCTGTGTGAATAGTAGACTTCTGGAACAGAATCGAGTATGAATAGGCTAGCTTTGCATCTGAAACAAATAAGAATAGTCTAATTAAAACTAAATTGAATATGAATTAAATATTGTATATGATTATTTGCTACTTCTGCCAGTATTCATAAAAATGAATATTCATCCAAACCAGCAAATTGGTCGAAGTCATGGAATTAAAGCCATGAATTTCGAAAGACGTAACATTGTTCTCCACCACGGGATATGCAACACGAATTCAGGATAACTCTATGACCGTCAAGCTATACTCATAGAAAAGTTACCTTTTGCTACTGACGACGGCAGCAAACAAACTAGCAATATCAGGAATGGAACTGCTGCACCATTTGTGCCATGCTACACCATAAGAATTTATTGGTGCCATCGTGGGGTGTAGATGGCAGATTGCACCTTAAATAATTACTTTTTCCATCTTGCTGCTTGCAGGAAATGTAGTGCTAAAAGCTTCAGTGTAGTTTCGGTTTTGACTTTTGCTTGGCTTCGGCTTGGCTGAAGCTCTTTCTTTGTTGTAGCACAGCTGCGCAATAGCTATGAATGCGTAATGTCATGTGATCGGCAGCATGGGGGATACAGCGGAGTCTATCTATCTGCAGAATCTTCGGTATTTTCGGCTGAGCCACAGTGGCCGCATGTAGTACTCGCCCCATGTTGATGCCCGTTCGCAGCAAGATGCATGAAGTGTCTTGTAAAGAAAAAAAGTTTATTCATATGCAAACCCTCTCCGCTAATGAAAATTGGAACTGCGCGTTGTTTACCCCGCTTGCTTGCGCTGATGATTCCTTTCCCAGTCGGGTGGTAGCTAGCGTGAGAGCACACTCCCGCTAACCTCTAGTAGAGCGTCACACCGGAATCTGAAACTACACTTCCAACGGCAATTCGGTTTGCTGTTTGCTGGTCATTCGGGCTGCATGCGAATGCAGAAGGCAGGAAGGTGCGCTGTTTAATCATCTTTGATCAGTGCTGGCCTTGTGATTGTGTCGTTGTATGTCTGTTGCTTTGAGCTATGTGCGTTCCGTGATGCCATACCGTGGGAAACTACTCAACGGAGAGTGCATTTCTTTTTTTTTTGCCATTGAGGGTTGTCAGTTTGGGGATCGGCTTTTATTCAAAGCTGACTTATATGCGGCAATATACAAGGGAGAGTTTTAGTATAACGAGGTCCGCTATCCTGATCCACGTCCGCGGGGCACCAGTGCGCATGCGCAGATTGCCCTAGGGCACCAGATGGCGTCAGGTGCTGGCAAGCTGCACACACGCTTGCCGCGTCGGGACCCATCAGCCCACACGCACTGGCGATGCGCAGTAGTGAATCACAGTAGCGGATCACGCAGTGCTAAACCCTGTACTAACTGGCAGGTGCAGGAAAGCTAAGGTGATGTTATGAATTAGACCTAATTAGCATCTTGCTCGTTACACTGCATTCGAAACAATCAAGCAGACTTTCTCTGGTGCATAACGCTGCTCGTTTGCTCTGTTATTTTGACACTACATATACAGAGCAATTACCTGCGGTGATGGTTCAGTGGCTTTGGCATTCCGGTGTTAATTCCAAGGTGGCGGGATTGAATCCCGGCTGTGGCGACCGCATTTGGATGGAGGTGAAACGCAAAAGGTGCCCGCATGCTATGTAATATCAGCACACATTGGACAACCCCAGGTGTTCTAAATTAATCTGGAGCCTCCCTACTATGGTGTCTCTCATAGCCCATGCATCACTTCAAAATGCTAAACTCCAGATATCATACTGTATTGTACTATACCAGACAAATAGCAATTAATAGTGTTCACATTGATTCACATTCAATTCTTTTCACAAACAGAAATGATGAATTTATTTCTGATCTTTAGCAGGTCCTGTTGGTGGACGCGAGTCGCACGCCTCTGTTTCCGCATGTCTGTACATGTACAAGTGCATTTGGTTCAAGCCAGCTGGTTTACTGGGTTGATGATCAACCTAATTGGGCAGTAGTTGAGTGCTGGGACATGCGTATGAAAAGAAGAAAGCGTGAGTTGAAAGTCTGTCATACAGACTTGCTTAAAGATGCTTTTGTCGAAGGGCTGCACTTGTGATGAGTAAAATACTAATGATCAGTAGAAAAATGCTTCATGTTATTGAGGACTCGCAGTTATCTCTCTATGCAGTATGATATGCGTGCGATGCATAAGTGGTGTTAGCTCCTATGTAACACTTCAGAGGCTGCGGTTGCGGATTCTTTCTCTTCCATCATTAATATGCGGGTGTAACCCTCGCATGGGAAGAAAAATATGGGGCCAAGGTAGCGGCAAAAAAGTCCTTGTAGTTGCATGACAACATGCAGTCATGATTCCGAACTCTTGTGTAAAAATGCGGACTGCATTCACTCTGGCTTGCAGGCAATAATAAAAACCCACTTGCCAGAACATGGAAGACACATGTAATAGCATTCAAGCTTGATGGTATCTTGTTTTCTCATGCAACCATGGTAGATATTGTTTGCACTATGCAATAGGGACAGTGCAAGTATTACCTGTTCTGAACCATTCTGGGGCCCTTTCAGATTATGGCCGCCGTGGTGGCTGCTGACCCGAAAGACGCGGGTTTGATCCTAGCCGCGGCGATTGAATTTGGTGGTGAAATTCTAGAGGCCCGTGTACACTGCGATATCAGTGCACGTTAAAGAACCCCAGGTGGTCGAAATTTCCGGAGTCCTTTACTATGACGTCCCTAGTAGCCTGAGTCTTTTTGGGACGTTAAAACGCCCATAAACCATAAACCATGAACCTTTCAGATTATGTTCACTGCATGCTGTATGACCACACTTCAGTGGGCTTGCATGCATTGAATCTACTGCCTTATTTATACTGCTCCAAAATACAGTTCATGTGCCTTTAGAGCTGGAAAAAAAAAAAGTGTTTTTGGTGCTCTCAACCTGCTCCAAACCTTCGTTTTGCCTGCTCCAAACCTTTGTTTTGCTTGCTTAAAACCTGCTCCAAACCTTCGTTTTGCCTGCTCCAAACCTTTGTTTTGCTTGCTTAAAACATGCTCCAAAATGCAGTTTTTCCTGCTCCTAGGATTGCTCCGGGAGGCAGTTTCTGAGCTCCACCCCTGCAGTATCAACGCTGTCACATGAATGGACTGCATCTCAGAACTGAACCCTGCTTTCTGCAGAGACTGATCATAGTGGCATACTGTGTGGCATTGGACTGGGTCCTCTCTTTAAACAGCCACCAAAGAAGACTCTGGCGTGCCCTGTTCGAACTTCGTGCCAAATTATTCACTCTTAGAAAGCTTTTGAACGAATTCAATTCGTTTTGAATAATTTTGAAAATGCACTATTTAGTAATTCATTCATCCAGTTGAAGAGAAGGATATTTGATTTTTCATTTTTTAATTATTTGCACACCCCTAGTTTTGACCCCTTTTGCTATATTTTACGGGCGGGAAGCATAAAGTTCCAGCGCAAATGAATTTTAAACTTTCCTATTTCTTGGCCTCAATTGGAGCCAATTGTATGAGCAACCTTGCATGTTTGATGTCACGAGCTGCATGTCCATTGGTATTCACTTTGCGTTTGCTGAAAAGAAAAATTTAGAGTTTGTTTTCGGTTATTTAGGAGAAATATTGACTGAAGATGGGGGGGGGGTCACAGGTGCCAATTTAGCCAATCAGCTTACACACAAGAGGTTTTGCGATAGTACTTGTGACGTCATACTTTGGTCAAAACTCAGTTTCTGTTTTTTCGTTTTTGCTGTTTTATAATTGTTTCCCTAATTTTTTTTGAAAAACTATTAATCGGAGCTAAAACAGGGAGGGAGGCCCAAGAAACATGTGTTGGTACACTCAAAATGTTTGAAAACCCTCCGGAGTTGCCCTTTAGAGGGCCAGGTGGAGATATAATACATAACTAGAAAAATTGTCTCTCTTTGACATTGTGTGGTAAAGTCAGTTTTCAATGGCACCAAGTTTCAGTGCACAAACTAACTGTTCCTGCATAAGTGTGTTCCAGTCATACAGGAAGCACCACTGTTGGCTCTGTGGTGGTGTTTCTACTGTTTTGAATCTGTTCCACAAGTTTGCACTCAACACAGCTCTACAGCAAGCCGAATATAACATCCATTTTCTTCTTTAAGGTGTTTAAAAGTAGTTCTAAAATGAGTGAAAATTTTTTGTATGCGGAAGATGCTTTCCGTTTTGTCAAAAATAGCGGGAAGAGTGGGAAAGTGAAAGAGTTGTTTTATGCTCAGTTATTGACAGCGTTGTTGCTTTTTGTAGACCCTCAAGAAGAGATGAGACTGTGGTATCGTGGAGCTGTATAACATGGTGGCAGTTCATATGTTCATATTGATATTCGTATTTTATGTTACTGTATTCCTTTGGCTTGCTAGTCCTGTTCACCAGTGTAGCTCATATAGCAGTCATTACGTACGGGCACTAGAAGTGCAACAACTGGTTTACTTTTAGGCTGAGGATGTTTGGGTGGCAGAATCGAATCTTTGCCATGGTGGTTGTATTTCAATGGAGGTGATTGCAAAGACGGCCATGTGCCGGATCCTTCCACTCGGGCGTTTTTCGTAGCCCACGGGCAGTTTTCAATTGTAAAAGCTTGCATACCACCAGCTGGCTGATTTAAGGTGTACCATGTCAGTTGTCATGTGCGTTGGTGTCTGTGGGGACAGTTTTAAAATCCAAGGTACAGTCCTTCGCGTACCCATGCTGGTGGTCTGTTGGTCACTGGGTGGGCGTGAAAGTCTGTGCTTCTGTCGAGGGGGGGAGGCAGGTGAAGCAGGGCATACATAACTATTGCCGTCACTTTTTTGTCCCTAGTGGTTATAATGAAAAGTCTGGTGGTTTCTTTTTTCACCGCTTTATTTAAATGAAGGTGTCATTGTGTTTGCTGAATGCGGTTAGTGAAAATGTGTGATAAATTTAACTGATCTCTCAATCTACTTTGAGTTTTCTCCTTGTGGTGTTATAGTTTTTGGCTTTGTGTGTCATTTTTAGGGGGCTTCAAGTCCATGGATCTCTGCCAGAAAGATACCAAGCCTAATGAGTCTTTTGAGAAGCATCGGCAGATGACGATAGCTGAAATATCTCGTGCAAAAGAGGGGAAAGTGAAAATCTTTGGAGGGGGCAAACAGGTGAGGCCTAGCATGCTCTTTTTTTTGCTAATTAATGCCTGGGTGTTTTTTCTTCATGTTGCATAAGTAAGTGTGCTTGTGTTGCATGCTTCTTTGCTTTTAGATAAAAAGGAACGGAGCAGTATTCTGTTCAACTCTCTTGAGCAAGGTTTATCTGATATTTGACCTTGTGGCAGAAATCTCGCATTGCTTGGATAGCTTTACTTACTAGCATTATACAGTGACATTGCTTTTTAAATGAGAAAGCATTTTATAGCGAAAGCTACATTGGCCACAAACTCGCAGTTTTGCCGTGCTTGCATTCCCACTGTGCTTGCACCGCACCACGTGACCAACCGCATGACGAACCACGTGACAGCAACTAGCCAGGCAACCAGACTAACCTGGACTTGCAATCAAGATTGACCAAGGCTAACCAAGCTACGCCTTAGCTTTCGCTACGTATATCCTGGCTCAGCTGAGCTAAGCCACTGCCAATTTTTATGCGCTAGACGCATCATTAGGCATTTTTTCAAAAGTCCTGTAGCTTCCTCAAAACTTTGCCCATGATTATTTCTGGTGAAATCCAGAAGCACTTCATATGTGTGTTGTGTATGGCTGAACTCTGCAACAGCTGTAAGCATTTGGTATGGGGAAACTCATGGGTAGAGAAATGGTTTTGCAGGGTGTGCTGATGTTGTACCTCTTTGAAAGCACTGTGTGTGGGCAGCATAGCTTTTACTGAAAGGCAGCCGATGTAATGATGTTTTGTTTCATTCTAGCAACCCCAAGATGGGGACATTGCTCAGCTTGTCAGCTTCGGCTACTCCGTGGATGCTGCTGTCCTTGCCCTCAAGACACACAACTGTGACATTGCTGCTGCAATGCAGGCACTAGAGCTGTCGGACAGGAACCGAAGGGAGCGTGCGAACAGGCCAGGTATGTATATGTGTGCAATCGTTTGGTTCTTCCTATTTCTTGTGCAGACGGAACTAAAGAAAAAACTGCTTGAAAACATAAGGGACTGTTTTCACTGGAGCTGTGTGAATAACAAATTTTTAGTTGTGAAACCAATAAGAATAATAAAAATTGGTTGCAAATAGAATATATTCGAATAATTTGGAATATCAGTACAAGTAGTTCAAAGTGAAGACAAATGCTTTCTCACAAAAAACAGCTACGAAGAGAGAGAGAGATATTAGACGTTTTTAGCATGCCGGAGACGTACTACTGGATACATATACCGGTTTACCGGACCCTTCTCGCGCATGCGCAGTGGCGTTGTTGGGGTGAGGGGGAGCCACTGCACATGCGCAGCCGGCGTCCGGTAAACCGGTATACGTCTCCGGTATGCTAAAAACGTCTATTGCAAACAAATTTTTTCACTCATCATCGGCACAATTTACTATACATGCAAGGCATGCCAGGCTTTTAAATAAGAGCAGGCTTGCTCCGTGGCTCGCACTGTACATGTCGTGGTTGTGATGGCTGGCTTCAAGCCCGATGTTTCTGTTGTGCACTTTTTTCTCGTGTTCTGTGGCTTAAGAAAGGTGGTTTCTGGATTATAATTGATGCAAATTGATAACGATCAAAGCAGTCTCCACAGAACGATCGTAGCAGCACATGCGGGCTTCACATTCACCTTTTCCGTTATCTGCCGCAAGTGAGGCTGCTCCCCAACGCGCCTTGTCTCTTATTGTAGGGATCTAAGATAGGAGGTTCACTGCCAGTCAGGTTTACAGCCAGCTGTTGACTGCGTTGTGCCACGAGTGCCGGGCCGCCTGGTATTGATTTTCCGACACTGAAGTCCGCAGATGCTGTGCCGCGGTGTCTCTCGATGGCTATCAGAGCCTTGATTTTATGAAAGCTCTAGCATTACTGTGTGCGGGTTTTTGCCGTGTTTTGCTGTTGGGTGGCAGGCGATTCTATAAGCAAGTTAACCTTAAATTTCAGGAATTAAAAAAAATTAAAATATTTTTTGATATAAAATGTTTGTTTCACTTCAGACTTCAGAATCATTGTTTTAATCATGGAAATATTTTTCACAGCACTGACTTTTGAGCTGTCCTACAACAGCATATTAAGCAAATGCGCTACCTACTATAACTTGTGCTAAAGCTTTAAACATTTGACATTGACTTTAAAATCACATTTTTCATCATGTGTGGTTGTTTATTGTTACAACGGGCAAATTTTATTTGTTCTTTTTGTGGAATTATGTGGTCGATGCAGTTGAATCTTCTCCCAGCTTCCAGAGAAGAGTGGCGGCTCTTTCTGAACGCACAAAATGCTATGCTTACGCATGAAAAGTTTAGAGCCTCTTGAACCTACGTAGCGGGTGTAAGTTTTTAGACGATAAACGTTTATAGTTAGTGTGCAAAAAGCAGTGTCGTGCATGTTGGACGCTAGGCATGTATGAGCTAACTCGTTTGATAAGTGCAAGGTACTGCTGTTTGCAAATGTCATGGCTGTTTGCCGCGAGATACGATGAACTAAAAATTTGTAATTTCTGAATGTTTTGGTGGTTCGAATCATTCGAACAGTGAAAGCGGTGTGAACTGAATGGCAAATATCATTAACGAGCTATTCGAAGTTTAGAATATTTGCCGACGTCGTTGGCGCCATTGGCATCATTGGTGTTGGCGTTGTGAGCGAAAAGTCCCCGAAGAAGCAACCTGGGTGGGCCGCTTAGGTCATGTGACATTGTAGTGTCATCACAACCTGCCCACTGGATTGTGAGCAAACTGACCACTGTGGCAGGTGGCGATTAAATTAATGACTGGTTGCGAGAGGTTGCTCAGGGAGAGCAACCTGGGTCGCACAAGCCCCACCGGTGGCAGCACCTGCCATTGTCAGGGTAGTTGCACATTTCTTAACCGCTGCACCGCTGCACCAGGAGTCGTATGAGGACTCCCAGGGATCTATGAACGTGAAGTCAAGAATGGCCAATTACGCATATATTTTAACCCATTAACACTATCGCATCATATCCTTGAGGCAGAGCTTAAGTGCCCGCTACAATTTTTTTTCACTGCTGCCAAACTCAGCTTGGGCATTTTTGTAGACATTAGTTTGACAACTGTAGCAGCTAGACTAGCATTTTGGAGGTTATGGATTATTTGGATAGGGTTGTTGGCTATGTACGTGTGCATAGCGATACTGCAGTTTTAACCTCTTGTACGCTGATAACTGCATGAGGGACAGATGGCAGGTTTAATGTACTGTTTGTAGCGGAGCACAGGTGCTCTGTGGAGGTGGTAAATAAGAAATGATACGCTTTGTAGATTTGAAATTACATCTGCCGCATTGGGATCGTTCCTTCTTTCAGCATAGTGCATGATGAATATTCTTTCTGGTACATGCATATATAAAGCAACTCGTGCTATATCCTGAGGTTCGTTCTGTGTGCTGTTGTGCACATGAGCCATTGCCAGCTTTGTCAGCTTACTGTAGTTCAGTGAATGATAGGGGACTCTGTGGTGGGGTTATGAGGAAAGGGCAGGCTCAGTAACTGTCACAATTAGGGTGGTCGTTGGAACCATTTTGTGAGTGAAGGTATGAAGGACGGGATGAAAGGAGGGAGAGAGAGAGAGAGAAAGAGTTGCCACGGTGGGGGCTCACGATTAATCCTACCACCGGGGTTTTATGAATGTGCATGTACATGGCATAGAACAAGGGCGTTTTTAGACTTCGATTCATCAAAATGCGGCCACCGCAGCTGCTATTTGATTCTGCCGCTTCATCCTCTGTGGTTCAATGCACCAGCCGTTGAACCACTGTAAGGGTCAGTAAGTCCTGATACGTAAGTCAGTGTGATGAGGGTCAAGTCTGGCACACATTGTGCACCACAAAAGGAATATTCGTTTTCTGAAGTTACATTTTCTGGGGGACCAAATCTTTTAGGGCTACGGTGTACCAGGTAAACCTTGTTAGGTAATGTTAGCTCATTTGACCTTCATTTCACTACGGAAACCGTTAGCTTTCACAGATACTAAATAGTGTGTGCTATTTTAGATTTTAGGTTGTGATATGTTGTGCGTGTTTTATATTTAATTTCACAGTGCTGCACCCTTGATCTTGAGGTTTCGAAAACTCATGGTCTGCATAATTTGCCAAGTGCATCAATTGTGTAAATTTATGCTCCAGATGAGCGTGTGTGGTTCACATCAGTTTAAGGCTCACAGATATTTTCAGAAAACTTCGTTTTGCTGTTGTGATGCACTTTCTTATGTAGATGATTGTAGCTTCAGTGTGGCATACCAGGTGGTAAGGAAGTTCCTGACTTGGCTAGAAATGCTCAGTTAGGCTGCCTTGCTGCCTTGCACATCTACAATTTAGATTGTGGTCGGGCTTTCTGTTAGCCGAAATCATTGTACCATCCCCAGAAAAAAAATGCAGAGCAAATAATTTTTGTCACATAAATGAAAGTTAGATATCAAGTGCTGCGTTTTTTTTTTTGGACCAGTCGAAATTCTCCCTGGGATGCGGTTGGAGGGGCTCTCCTTGTGATAAAAGGCTGTGACAGTGTGGCTTCTGCCACTTCTAGAAAACATTCTTTATGGCAACATAGGTTCTGTCTTTCCTTTGTTCCACCAGGCTGCCTTGAATGCGGTGTGATATGGGAGTTGTTTGACTGTGAGATGTTGTGTCTTGATTGACAAACTTTAGCAAAGGATTTCAACTTCATTAGCTCACCTCCTCACAGGTGATCTTGGCTGCTGCTGACCATTTACTACATACATCTACAACACATCTTGCTTGGGCTTGCTCATTGTTTGCTCTCTGGCATGTACATTTTGCGACTTCAGGAAGTTCAGCGTCTGCTAAATATACTGAAAATTTGAAATGTGATGACATCACTAAAAATCATGCTCTCAAAAGATGTGATTTGTGGTATTTTATTGTTTACAGCATCAGTTGTTGTATAGCCAAACCCTCCCGAGATCTCATGGCCATTGTCTGCATGCAATTATGGATCACATAGTAAAGCCACGTGACCAGTTGCAATGTGACAATGTGACCCTTAGATGTAAATGGGTCGTTTCCCCTTTGAGGCTTTTGAAAAATTTCAAGAAATGTTCGGTCTCATCCCAAGATGGAAATCCCAATGGTGGTTGCCCACCATTGAGTTCCACCAAAAGCTTCCAAAGGATTCAGGAGAACCTTTGCTTGTTCCTGACCGTTTTCAGTGCGTTCATTTGTTATGCAGTAGAGTATCAATGATATGGTCGCAGGTGATATAAATTTTTGAATGACAGGAATTTGTAAAATTTCCTGGACAGAGTGCTTTTTGTATAATGCGCTGAATTTCGAATGTTCCGAACGCTCACCTGTGCCACCATGGATGGTATGAATGCACAAGTCGTGATCTTACCCTTGGGCACTAGGCGCTGCCTGCATATCGCCAACGTCATAATCAAATTGTATTATGTCGTAATCGCCAGTTGCACAGTATGAACCGTGAGCAGTGAGTGGTGGCCTGGCTGTAAATAAATATTGTTAGCCATAAAAAGGTCTACATGAATGCATTTCCCATGCTCCTGCATAAAGAGGCCGTTTGTTTTGTATGATACGAATTTCGGATGATATGAATATTTTTCGCGACCTTGTGAGATTCTTTTCCTTGGATTCTACTGTACTGCAATTCACTCATTGCTAAATCCTACTGGATATGCCTTATTGAGCAAAAGTATCTTAAAACATAATACTGCAGTGTTTTTTCTCTGCAGTAAAATGGCTTATTTCAATTTAGGAGAAAGATGACTGATGCCAACCAAGTTAATTTTGAAGAAAAAACACGACGTTTCGAGACCGGCTCGGTCTTTTCTTCATGGTGTGACTATGGGCGAGGCGCAGCTTGGCTTTTTAAGCCCTCGTATGGGGACCGAGCTGGTCCCGAAACGTCGTGCTTTTTCTACAAAATTAACTTGGTTGATGTCAGTCATCTTTCTCCTAAATTAAATTTCCCAGCCAGACAGACTTCTGTCAGATGTTTTCTTTTAAGGCTTACTTTAAGCATAAAATGCTCACGAGTGGGATCAGGCAACTTTCTGCAAAGCTTTTATATTTCCTTTCAGTTATTGCAATCCTCACCATGCCACAGTCTATCATGGCCTTAATAATAAATGGACTCGTAGTTTAGATGGCAGTTGAAATGTTGACCTTCTGGTTTTATGACCCCTGCTCAGTAGACTGAGAAGTGAGTGCGTTAGCACTTGCATGCACTTCAACAAGCTAATCGTTGGCAAACTTAGCGGGGCATATTGAAGGGAGAACGAAATTCCTGAAATTCACATTAGGAAAGATGGCGACAACAGTTTTGCTTCATACTTAGTCCTCTTCCGGCATTGAAATAGGCTATATTTATTTCTTCCTCTCTTCAGTTCTTATATTCAGTAGTTTTGACGCGATAGCATTAGGCTCCTGCTTTTCGAAAAATTCGATGTCATCGGCAGTGTTGGTGGTGGCACTAGCGTTGTGAGTGAAAAAGCAGGTGGCCCGCCTGTCACCAAGGTCACATGACCTTGTGATGTCATCACAACCTGCTCAAACATGCAGAGGTAATTATGATACCCAAGCCAGTCAATGAAAGGATCACAAACTACATGGAGAACAAGGGATATTACCCTGATGCTATGTTTGGCTTCAGAAGTGGACTGTCCATGCAAGACATACTCCTACAATTAAAGGAGAAAGTTCTCACTGAAATACCAAGAAGTGGAGAACACATAGTACTAGCGCTCGACATAAAGGGAGCCTTCGATAACGTAGGACATGCGGCCATCAAGGAAGGTCTCACTAACATTAACTGCGGAAACAGAGCTTTTCGATATGTCAAAGCCTTCTTCACGGAACGGACGGCTACGATAGGCATCAAAAACACAAGATCTGAGAGCGGTGCCAAACAAGGGCGCCCCGCAAGGCTCAGTAATATCATCACTACTATTCAACATAGCGATGATAGGACTTATGAAAGTACCCGATAAAATAGAAAACATCAGCTACGCAATGTTTGCAGATGACATAACAATATGGACAACCACAGGCTCCCTAGCAGCAAAAGAAGAGCAGCTACAAAAAGCGATCGGCCATACTGAACAATACACCAGGGCCAGAGGACTATCGTGCTCAGTTGAAAAATCAGAATACGTAAGAATAAAAAAAGGTACATGGAAATACGGCTCCAAAATCGCCCTGAAACTCTGAAACGAGACAATACCTGAGAAAACGGAAGTCAGAGTGCTTGGAATGTGGCTGCAAAACACAGGACGATGTAGCAAAACCATCACCTCTCTTAAGAATACAACAGAGCAAGTCGCCAGAATCGTGTGAAGAGTCGGCAGTAAAAAGAAGGGGGTGAGAGAACAGGATACCCTAAGACTCATAGACAGTCTCATCACGAGCAGGGTAACGCACAGTCTCCCCTACCACGAACTAAACAAGCAAGAGACTCTACAAATCGACACCATACTACGCAAAGCTACAAAACGGCACTCAATCTTCCAATGTCAACGCCAACCGAAAAGCTAATGGCACTTGGAGTATCGAACATCTTCGACGAACTACGAGAAGTGCAACGTAGTGCGCAACTAGACAGACTCACTCAAACCAGAACGGGAAGACACCTGATGGAGAATTTAGGGCTATCCCTGGGCACACAAAAAGACAAGGAGCAGATTAATAATGAAGAAAGAAACAACATCCTTGTAAGACCCATCCAGACACATGGACTCCAATATACACCATGAAAGACGACAAGCCAGAGTCCGAGCACTCAGCAGGGAATTCAGCCACAATCCCAGCGTAGCCTACACGGACGCAGCTAAGTACCGATACCAACGCAAAACGATCGCTGTTGTAACAGACGAAGAAGGGAAAGAAATAACCAGCGCAACGATAAACCGCCCAAGCATAGAGGCAGCTAAAGAAGCCGCCATTGCTCTGGCAATATCGCACGGCAACGCAACAGGACAGAACCTCACTATAGTGATGGACTCTAAACAAGCATGCAGAAACTACACAAGAGGCAGGATCTACAGCATCGCCAATCATATTCTACACAAGATGAGAAGACACATAAACACTAAACGTAACATAGTATGGGTTCCGGGACATCAGGGGATGAGGGGCAACGTGGCAGCAGACGAGTTAGCTCGAGGGTACGTCAACCGAGCAGATTCAACACTTTGCACCACGGGCACCTTTGACCATGTTACCCCTACGTACTCAGACATACTCGGTCATTACAAGGGTCAGGGGATGCTACCCAGCCCCTCACAAAAGTCTATCCAAAGAGGAGGCGGTAGACTGGTGCAGACTACAAGCCCGGTACCTACCTGCACCTGCACAAACTACACAAGATTTTCTCTACACAATATGCAGATGAATGTCCGTTGTGCCAGGGTAAACCTACACTAGAGCATGTCACATGGACCTGCCCTAAGGCAGACTTAGAGCTAAAATAGACCACCCGAGTTTGATGCAGTGGGAGCACTTGCTGGCCAGCCAGGACGAGGAAGTGCAATGATTTCTCGTACGCTGAGTCACGCTGGCAGCTGTCAAGTGCGGCATCCTGGACCGAAGATCGACCGTGGCGCCCAGTGACCCGTTAGGGTCACGAACATATTAAATTTGTCGCCAATAAAGTTTTTTCCATCCATCCATCCACCGGCTTGTGAGCAAACTGCCCACAGTGGCAGGTATCAGATAAATTAATGACTGGTTGCAAGAGGTTGCTCGCGAAGAGCAACCTGGGTCTCACAAGCCCCACCGGTGGCGGCACCTGCCATCGCAGGGCAGTGGCGCATCGCTTAACTGCTGCACCACTGCGCCAGGAGTGGTATGAGGACTCCCAGGGATCCATGAATGTACAGTAGAGAATGACCAAGTTTGCATATATGGGCATTAACCAATTAATGCTGTCGTGTCGTACCCTTATGGCAGAGTTTAAGTGTCCCCTTCAGTTTTTGTTTAGGGCAGTAAAAACCCAAAGGTTTGATTTCACAGTGAGTACTTTTCGTTAACTGGTTGTGAAAAAAGAAAAAACTTTGCTTATTCAGTGGAAGGAGGCTTTCTCATATTTTCTGTATTGCGTTTGCAGAGGAAAATTTCAAGTGCATGGATGTATATGATATGCAATACATTGCTATTTAATTTTGTCTGGCTAGTGCACCAGCTCGTCTGTCAGTGGGGTGACATCTTGCACAGTGGGTGACGCAGATAATAGCTGTGCAGTTGTTTCATACTGGTTCTTAGAACAGGTCTCAAGTTGTGCTGCTTTTACGATAACATATAATAAATATCCGGTGTACAGCCTGAGTTATGTCATGCTTGATAAAATGGGCAAGGATGTGGCTGTGGTTGAGATAGATGATGGAAATTACAAAAAAAAACCACTAAAATGATTTTATTTGTAGGCAGCAATTTATAGTCATTGCATTAAGGGCAAAAATGACAAAAGGATGTGTGGGCATTTTTTAGAGCTACATCTATGAGGTAGTTGATCGGAATGGCAAAGAAGCTGATTAAAGCAGTTCATAAACAAAGGAGGGTTCACAAATCAGCCATACTTTTCTTGATATCAGCATTCAAAAGCAGCACTTACATCTTAACAGGAAAGAAGGGACACAGTGTTGTGCTGACTAATAGCTGTGCGTAAACTTATATACATTACTGCCGTGCAAAGGAAGGGAAATGTGCAGAAAGCATTACAAATGTACGTGAAACTAACATACTATTAGGATCAATATAATGCGAGACATGGAAAAAAGTTTACTGTAGCTCTGCTTCGTGACCCAGCCGCTTGGTGTTGTTACCTAGCGGATAGAGCGTGCATCTCTCCTCAAATGAACCTTGACACGTTTTCAGGTGATTGGAATATGTGACAGCATGAAAATAAATTTTTTTCTGCACACTCGCATCTCATAAACTTTTGACCGCGATTGTAGATAAAACGAGTTTTGTGTACATTTTCTTATCTCTTGCATGGCAGTGATGTATATAAGACATGCATATGCAATTAAATATGGTTGTTGCTGGTCTGGTGTATCCCTTCTTCTTCGTAATGCTTCACCATTGACCATGCTTCAACCAACCTCACCTTTCATCTTGCGAAGGCACTTTTCCTGATAGGTTGCCATTATAATGCATT
The DNA here is from genome assembly GCF_052857255.1 of Amblyomma americanum. NCBI lineage: Eukaryota > Metazoa > Arthropoda > Arachnida > Ixodida > Ixodidae > Amblyomma > Amblyomma americanum. Next base: position 191,992,931 of record NC_135500.1, on the reverse strand, counting down.
TCTGATGAGTTGTCTCAAAGCCACAGCAGACGTTGGGCATGGCCTGTAGGCGCACGTGCTATCCATGTGCAAACTTCCTTTTTATTTTCCACACTCTGGGCTGGCTTTTACATTGGCTCCTACATTTTTGTAAGGAGCCAATTGTTTCTGTGATGTCAAAAAATGAAATTGCCACATGTCTTGCATATTGTCAGAACAGTGGCATTCAGGATGGAAGCCGAAGCAAACGATGCTTGGTACTAGCCACCACCTATAGTAAGAGTTCTAATCTCAATACTAGGGCACTATAAATCTCATCGAAATTTTGGTACAGTTGGGCTCTGCAATGCCTTCGGCAGCGAAGTGAGGTAAAAGGGAAGGCTGCCGCTCGGCTTTCGCAGGTTTGCTTCACCACATAACAAGCTGTGCATTGAAAGCTGCCTTTTTCATATAACAGTGGTGTTGCGTGGAAAATGAGTACAGGAGGCCGGGAACTCTCACGCACCCACGTAGATCTCATCACGCGGATCTACAACGCTAGTGCAGCCAGCAGGCTCCCGAGGCCGCGCAGGCAGCCTGTGCACTTGCGTGAGACGTGATCACGGGAATGCCATAAAGAGACACATCACTTGCAGGGGAGCAGCGCTGTCCGATACATCAAATGTGCGGTTAACAGGAGTTCGGTAAATGCGCACAACAGTGCTGTACTTTTTCACGGGATTTTCAAAACGATGTTGTTACAGTTTGATATCAGCAGTAATTCGATATACCTGGTTTTCATATATCCAGGATCAACTATACTTACACTCTTGAACATGGTGGGGGGTATGCCCTTGCTTCTTTTTTCTGAGCTTTCTTTTTGCTGTGTATTCGTTTTTACAGCATAAAGTGTTGAGGTTTTGCCTTGATGTGTTTGCTTACCACAGAGACCGGCCGCAAGCGACGTGAGTCGAGAGACCGGGATTCTGCTGATGAAAAGGCTCCTAGTCGACCATCAGGGCCCAGTACCCTCTTTGATTACTTGCAGAACCAGATATCTCTACCTAAAGGTAAGAAAGAGCCCGTCTGGTCCACTGCCAGCTCGAAAAAAAATTCAGCGTTAACTCATGTTTTTGGAAAGCCTGTATTTGTGCCTGATATTTGGATGGACATCCAGCTGATTTATGTTGTCTTGCTGTGTTGATCTCTTCCACAGGAAAGGCATGTGCAGGGTCTTGAGCCCTCAACTTTGACACACTTGAAGTGTTTGTGGTGGGGAATGGTGCTTGCACTTGCAAACAGGGGCTAATGAACCATTTCGCAGCAGTAATGGCACGCACTGTGCTGGGTGTCTGGTTGGAATCTTCGACGAGTCGATTTTACAAGTGTTCGTGTGATACGCGTCAAAACTTAACCTCTCAACCCACACATTCTTCTTTCTGGCGATTTTATGAAAATCGAATTGTTTGGTCTGGCATGTTAGGTTTATGGAAACAAGTTTTTTTTTTTTAATAGTAAAACATGGGTTCTGTTCGAGAATTTGAACAAAATTATATTGAAAAAAAGAAAAAACTGGTATATTAATTTTATGAAAATTCACTCAGTACACACATGCAATGAAAACGTCAAGGGGAGGCATGCGATGTCATCCGCCTCCCCAAAAATTTGCCGGGCCACACATAATTTCCTTCCTTGAGAGCGTGATGAGCAGGAGGTTTCTTGATAATGCATCCTGTTTGCGGACCCCTCATTGGTTAGATCCGATAAACTTCGTATGAAAAGCTCCCACCGCTCTATTTTGTGCATTTGATTCATTTTACCTTTATGACGATCAATGTCACAAAGGCATCATGCATGCCCAAAATTGGCCCTCTATACCGAACTTTTCTTGTTCGCACCACCCCATTACGGATATCCTGGCGCTGTCCATGCACACTTATCTCTCTGTGTTGTGACAACAAGCTTACTATGGTTATTAGAAGCTGTCTGATCTGTGGACAAGCATTTTTTATTTCAACCGTTTCTTGCTCAGTTGACATTTTATGACTGTAAAGATGGTGAAAATGACATTTTGTTATTTATGTGCAGAGGAAAACACCTATAACGTAACCACTTATAATGTGGGACAGGATATACAGTCGACGACCGAAAATTCGGACGCCTGATTTTTCGGACATGCTTGATTATTCGGACTTTTTCGTGGCACCGCGACATGGCCCATAGAGCCAATGTATAAGTGCGCCTAAAATTTCGGACGCACCGCAACTGATTGCTCGATTTTTCGGATCTCGTTTGCACTCGCCGCCAATACCAAGCCGCCATATAATACGTACAGTGGGACCTCATTAATTCAAACTGCAGGAGTGATCAAATAATTGACCAAAGAAAACAAAATTCAAGCTTAAAGGGAGCCTCTTGTAATGCTGAAATTCTGCGCTAGTCAGCACATTGCTCCCGTGAGGTTTCGAATTCGTACTGTTCTTAAATGTGTTCCGCCACATGAACTTGAACAGTTCGCGGAACTCATCTGTGCCGAGTCTTGCATCCTGAATAGGGAAATAGGCAGCAACAAAGCGTGTGAGAGGCGTATGGCTTCACGGAGACAGCAAGCGCGGGAGGAAATGGTGGTGCATTTCAAAGTGAGGTCAGCTTACTCGCGGCAAAACGCACCGAAACCCTGACTTTTCTATCGCAAAACTGTAAACAACTGGCGTTTTAATGACAGTCAAGACGCCTGTCATTATACGCAAGCCACCACAGAGTGATATCGCCAGATGCGATGCCGATTTTGGCTCTAGTTGCTACGCCTAATGACGAAGGCCAACGCGGACGGAGCACTTGCTTCGACTGTTTCTTGGTTCTTATTGTTTCACCATCATCGTGTTCTCGTTCCAGGCCCATCGTACTGTGGGCGCAGTGCAGTTCCCGCAGCGATGTGTTCGCTTTCCTGTTTAGACTTTGTCCCAACCCGTGCGTTCATCGGCGACATGCTGAGGGCACACAGCCAGGCCGAGCTCGTGAAAGCAGCCGCCGCCCGTCGTCTGTACACATGTCGCGTGGCAAAATTTAGTCATTTGGAGCTTTAGAATGTGTGCAATACAACTGACCTCTTCCTCCAGCATATTGATGATAAGTCGTGTTTTTTCGGTGAAATTTGATTTTCCAGACTGCCTGATTTTTCGGTCGTTTTCATGGTCCCAAGAGAGTCCAAAAAATTGGTCGTTGACTGTAATGCGGTTTTTGTCGGCCACTGGTCTGCCTTTCATAGGACTCAGTATAAAGACACACCACTTAGTAATATGCAGTCGTGTGAAGTGAAATACCGGTTAGAGTGCGGTTTTGAAGTCCACTCAGTGACCGCGCAGAATAGCAAGTGCGTGTCTCTGCGTGGCGCCGGGGGCTTCTGAGGTACGTTGCCGCTTGCTCCACAAAATAAACACAGCGAAAAATCTTGTGATGGTTGATGATGCCTCAGAAAACTTATGTTTTACCATACCGCGCTGTGCAACTGCAAAAGTTAGCACGACCGCCTTCACGAAATTGGGCATGCGCAGTTCCACAGTAGCTGTTCCAGTAACCTCAGCGGTCGCGCTGAATGCAGTATGCTAAAACTTATCAAAGCGTGCAGCGCACTTAGTGGTTTAATTTTTGTGCAGGTGTAAATACAATGTTTCTGGAAGGGAAGCTACCCATCTGGCGTGTACTTAGACAGGAAGAAAACAATGTTTTGGTTATAGTGCGGTACTGCTTATAGTGCGGGTTTTTGCAGGCCCCCTGACGTACATTATAAGCGGTCCACACTGTATATTTTTCCTCTACTGTAAACAAAACATTTGAGGTAAAATGACAGCACCAACTTTTTGCGTTACTGCTCATCCAAAGAAGCTGGTGTCCTCGCAAAAAGCCTCAACGTTGGAGGGGGGAGGCTGGGCAAGGAATTACGGCACAGCTTTTTGTATTTTTAATGGTTTGCCTGATAACATGGTTCTGGTGGTGTTTGTGGTCACCTTTGTTCTGCTGGGAAGTCTGCTGTCAGAGTACTCTTTTAGTCGGCTTTTGAGCAGCAGTTGTTCAAAACATACTTTGAAAACTTGCAGAGAGTGTACATTGCATAAGTTCTGCTCATGAACTGATTGCATTCCAAGATGAGTGTGGTAGCGTGGGGCTGGTGTTGTAATTGCTGGTAGATCTTTTCATTATTGTGTCTTCCAGTTCTCTAGTTGCAGGGAAAGATTGAGGAATGGTCACAGTGTGGTACAGTCTACTTTCTCCACTTTTATATATCATTTTCTATGCCAAGATGTGAGAAATAAATTAGAAGGAACTTCATTAGAGCTGAGGCATTGCATCGGACGAGTTATTGACATTGCATTTGTATACGCAATGCAGCGCCATTGAATAGGGTTCTAATTGTGTCGCATGAGATGAGAAAAGCTGATCTCTTGCCCTGCTAGAACATATCGTGGCATCTCCTGTACAATAGGTAAGTGTATGTGCAGAGTCGGGGCAAAAAATTTACAAGGACACACAAGGCAATTATGTGTTGGCAATGCAATAGCATTAGCAGCTGTTGATGCCTTTACCGGAGGGATGTCACTTCCAGTCCGGTGACGTCACTTTCCTCCAGCCAATCAGCTGTAGCTCCCGACAACATACTATTCTCTTCCCGACGAGGCTTCTAATGCTATGCTAAGCATTAGGCTTGTTAGATCTGCTTCTCTGTCTGTATGAGGCAGTGTACAAGCGTGGCACACGGGGAAGAAAAATGCCGAGAATTTGCATCTTTGTGTGTACCGAGGCGTGCCATGTGTGTACCTAGGTGTGTACCAAATGTATACTGGCTTCTATGGTGTAACAGATATTATCTCAGGTGGCATGCACAGGGTCCAGGAAGGTTTAGTATTTCTAATTCTTTCAGAGTAGCAAGTTTGTTGAAAGGTTTCAAGGCAGAAACAGGCTGCGATGGTGACATCCCAATTCTTCACGTAGCATGTGTTTGTTGCCAGTGAGTAAGGCTCAAGGTTTCCCAGCCAAGGAATAAGAAGGAAGAAAAGAAAGTTTTAATTTCCAAAGCTTGTTTAGAGCTAGTTGCTACAAAGCTGTTGGTTCTAATTTTGTTTTGAAAACTCCTTTCCTTCTTGTCATGTTTCCTTTTTCTTGACCTTGCTGGAAGCGGTAAAAGTCGCATGCGGCCAGATAAAGGTTTTGCAGAAAGCCTGATTTTTTGATTCGACATTTTATTGCTGAATGCAGGTGTTAGTTTATTTGGTTTTATTCACCTTTTTTTTTTATTTCTGCGGCGACTGTGCCATTTCTCGCTTCATACCATCGGTGCCAAATGAAGTGCTAACAGGACAGATGAAATGCAAGCTCAAGAACACAAAAATCTTGGCAGCTGAGTACCTTCCAGAGTGCATATTTCATGCCTTCGATGTGAAAATTTACTGTGCTAGAAGACAGTCCCTCTTGCCTCTTGACTTAGCCTTGTTTTGGTTTTCTCATTTCAATTCTTTTGTTCATGTTTCATTTGGTGCTGATAGAATATATGTTGTGGTGAGCAGCATGTTGCTTTCAGGTCGAATTATGCCTAAGCTGGCTTAAGAAGAGAAGCTCACAAGTTTGTTTTTCTTTCAGTGCCTGATGTAGAAGATTCTCACCTAAGTGACCGGCCATCTGAGGTCCACGCCGTGAGTGACCATTCTGACCGGGGAGGGCACAGCAGTGGCAGGGGTCGTGCGAATGGACCGTCTGCCAACGGTGGCCGGTTTGCTCAGCAGCAACAGCATCCACCTTCCCAGCGGTATCGCGGGCACAAGGAACCGGGCAGGGGAGAAGGCGATCACTCATACCAGAACCACTTCCATGACAACTCAGCTTCTGGCTACTACTCCAGTGGCGCCGGGTCGTACAACAGGCACAGGGTGTGTATTTTTGTTTTCAAATCTCCAACTGCAGTCCTAGTTTTTTAAAGGAACAGTGAGGAGAAATTGAAGTTGGCTTGTATCAATCAATCAATCAATCAATCAATCAATCAATCAATCAATCAATCAATCAATCAATCAATCAATCAATCAATCAATCAATCAATCAATCAATCAATCAATCAATCAATCTCTATTTTTTCATTTTTAGTACAAATAAAAATGCAGGGAGTGGGGACAAAAAGCTGCTCTAAGGCAAGCTTGACTGGGTCCCCACCCCCTTTACATGGCAGTTTGCGCAGCAGTTATGCATGAAATGTTGAATGTTTAAAAGAGAACAATTCACAGCACATGCGATTTTCGCGCAGGAAATGAATAATGTTACAAATGCAGTCTTGTTACAATATAAAAAAATGCAACAAAAATGCAACAAACACTCGCGTGATAGCAGACCTGAAAAATGACAATGTTAATAAACAAACTCGCCTGAATATAAGGGAAAAGAAATAGTAAAGACAAATACACACAACTACAGTACTCTGGGATGAAATGACGTGTTACAAAAGCTCTGTTTTTGGTTATGAAGATGGTTGACACTGTTAAACGCCATGAAACTGGTTGATGAAATGAAGTTTTATATTACATTTAGTGGCTGTTTGCAGGTCGATTTCCATCATTAATAATTTGTTCAATCGTCTCGGAATGCGATTTTCGACGCTATCTAGCCCGTGTGTTAGCCTAGTGAATGGCACGTGCCATGTTCCTTTATTCCGAAATACATACCCCCTGTCAGGAAGGCTTTTTAAACTACATAAAGACAAAAATGCATTGTTATTAGTTTTTAAGCTATGTTTATATCTCATCGACAGGTTAAAGTCATATAATACTGGAAAGGGTATAATTTTGTATTCATAATAAGTATTATGTAATGGGCTTTCACTTGGAATGTTGACTGCGTGACGAAGGGCTTTCTTCTGCAGAGAAAAAATCTTATTTATGTTTTCTTTTGATGTTGTGCCCCATACAAGTCCGCAGTAATTTAGTTGAGCATAGAACAACGCGTTATATATTAATAGCTTAAATTTCAGTGGTAAAATATAACGAAGCCTCCAGAGTACTCCTGATATTTTGGCAAGATGGGTTAATATATGCTGCACGTGTGAGTTCCATGATAAGTGCTGGTGAAATGTCACACCAAGTGTCTTTGCTTCTGAAGCCACTTCAATAGGATTATTGCCGATATGAATGTTAAAGTTGTAGATAATTGGCTTTTGATAGGGTGTAAATAACACAGCTTTGGTTTTTGCACTGTTGATCTGCAGGGAATTTCTATTGCTCCATTCGTATAAGTTTTGTAGTGTCAAATTTACGTTATTGCACAAATTACTGGGATTATCTGACTGAACAAAAATACTTGTGTCATCGGCATAAACAATAAGTTGTGATTTCTCGGCTATATTTCCTATATCATTTATATACAAGTTAAAAAGCTGTGGCCCCAATATGCTGCCCTGAGGAACGCCTGCATTCAAGTTCATTAGAGAAGAAAAATTGTTATTTATAGCAACGCATTGTTTTCTGTTTGAAAGATATGACTTGAGAAATTCCAAGGCAATGCCTCGAAACCCATAAAATTCTAATTTTGCTATCAGCGTTTGGTGATTTAAGCTGTCGAATGCTTTTGTGAAATCTATGAAAATGCCCATTATTAACTTCTTATCCAAAAATGACTTAAGTATTATTTCTTTTTGTGTTAGTAAGGCTAACTCTGTGGACATACCTTTCCGGAAGCCAAACTGGAAAGGGGAAATTAATGAATGCTTATTGCAGAATGAGTCCAGCCTCAGCAATACTAACTTCTCAAGCGGTTTTGAGAGAACGGGAAGGACAGATATGGGGTGATAGTTTGAAAATGCGTTTTTATCGCCTGATTTATAAATAACAGTCACTTTAGCACGTTTCATGCTATCGGGAAATACACCTGATGACAAACATAAGTTGTATATGTGATTGAGCACAGGCAAAATGTAGTCTAAGACAAATTTGATTGGTGTAATTCAAAGACCATCAATATCTCTTGTGTTGCTATTGCTTAGTGATGTAAAGACCGAACGTATTTCATTCTCAGATGTTGGATAAAAAAAAGCGGTACGTTCGTTACGACTAGGCAAGTAGCTCGTCACACGTTCATCATGACCACATTTTACTAAGTTAACAAAATAGGAGTTAAATGCGTCTGCGAGTTGAAGGCCCTCGAGAGTTTTTCCGTTTTGTGTTACTTGAATATTGTCATTTCTCGATTTATTGCGGTTCATGATGGTATTTAGAGCGCGCCATAGCTCATCGGTGCGATTATTTGCCCTGCCAAGTAAGCTGTTAAAATAAACCTATTTTGCATTTCGAAGAAAGCGCGTCACAAAATTTCTGTACTTTTTAAAATTAGCGAGGTCTGCTGGGTTCCTATTTTTTATGAATTGCGCATACATGGATGTCTTCTTACGCATCATAGCAAGGCATTCGGCCGTAATCCAAGGCCTCCGTACCCTTTTAGGTTTTTTAACATTTTTAATTTTGAAGCAATCCCTGTAAACGCGCTTGAAAATATTGAGGAAAATATCATATGCCTCATTTGCTTGGCGAGATTCGAACACGGCGTCCCAGTTTGTTAAGGAAATTTGAGTCCGAAAATTGTCAAGCGCATTAGGAGATATGTCCTCAACTGTGAACGTTTCTAAAATAGCTTTTCTTTTATTCTGAGTATCAGCATTCCAAAACATATATACTGGCAAGTGGTCGCTTATACTAGTCGCAATGACACCAGCCTTTATATCGTCTATGTAACGGTGGGTGATGAACATATCTACTAGTGATTCTGATTCTACTGTGATGCGCGTTGACTCTGTAATGACGTTCTTGAAGTCGTGTGACTCAAGGAGTAATGTGAAATCCTGTGATGCCGTACTATGTTTAAGGAGATTAATATTTAGGTCCCCACCTATAACTAGTTTTAATTGGTTGCTATGGACAAAAGAGAACATGTTTTCCAGGAACTGGTAAAAGGCATCTAGATTTCCAGAAGGTGGGCGGTATATAACTGTAAACATATTGCAGCCACAAACGACAGAAAGTGCCTCATAATTTTCATTTGAGATTGAAAAATCTGATAGTAAGCTAGCGGGCAAGCCGGCTTCCACTAGTTGTATTACTCCTCCACCGCGTTTGCTTTGCCTATTTAAATAATAGGTAGTGTACCCAGGTAGGGTCAAGACATCATATTCAGTTGTAAACCATAGAATACCAGCTCCTGATCACAAGAACGCCACTCTTCCTGAAAACAAAGCTCTTGTAATGTAGAAAATAGCAACAACCAAAATACAGGTATCGCCGCCACAGGCCAATCTCGCAAGTACAAGCGTGATGACTTCCTAGGACAAGAGGCGCCACCATGGAGGAATTTTCCTTACTTCATGGATGTCACGAATCTCTGAGGCTTGCAAAGGAAGGTTGCGCACCGCACCGCTACCTGCCAGAAATCACGGAGTCTCCGTTTACGTCACGTTTCACGTCACTCCGTTCTGTGTCGTCATAAGAGTTCTCCGTGTCGTCATAAGAGTTCTCGAGTTTGAATCGGAGCGGCGGGAAAAAATTTTTCAACTTCGAATCCAAATTACTTTGAAATAAATGCATCTTTCGCTCCCGGACAAGCGTCAACAAAGCCATGAAATGCCAAACTATCAGATATTGCTAACAAAAAAATTTTGATAGGGTTCTCCTCAGTGTCCCTTTAAGTAGTGCCGCACTTCTGGCATTTGCTGATGGATTTTCTGTTCCATGGCCCCAGTATTTCGGATGCTGCTTGCCATTTCTGTTCAGAAAAAAAAGTTTTTCCGCCTATTTGTGCAGTTGCGTAAAATGGTCGCAGTGGCTGCAGAATTGTAACATGCATTTGGGAAAAGAATGAAATGGGCACACACGAGACCGTGCATCGCTTAATTTTTTTTCGAGTACAGCTCGAATACGTTTATATGACAAAGTCTCTCTTTATGACTGTGTTAGAGCACAAGCTGCCAAGCTCACTGCTGTGAGAAACATTTGCTTTATTCATCAACCTGCCGCGGTGGCTCAGTGGTTAGGCGCTCGGCTACTGATCCGGAGTTCCCGGGTTCGAACCCGACCGCGGCGGCTGCGTTTTTATGGAGGAAAAACGCTAAGGCGCCCGTGTGCTGTGGGATGTCAGTGCACGTTAAAGATCCCCAGGTGGTCGAAATTATTCCGGAGCCGTGCACTACAGCACCTCTTTCTTCCTTTCTTCTTTCACTCCCTTTTTCATCCCTTCCCTTACGGCGCTGTTCAGGTGTCCAATGATATATGAGACAGATACTGCGCCATTTCCTTTCCCCAAAAGCCAATTATTATTATTATTATTTGCTTTATTCACTAGGCAGCATAAAGGAACACTTCAGTTGTGATACATATGGTATGGAATTCGTCTTAGACAAAGAATTCACTGCTAGGCATAGCACACATGCAGAAAAAGCTGCAAGTTTGCTGTGTGCACAATTGGGCATATTGCATCTGTCGGGGTTAAAGCGGCACTGAGGACAAATTGAACTTGGCCTGTATCAACGACAGATTGCTGCGTTCCAGTGACAGAGGTGCTGCTTTCACTGAGAATGGGACTGTAGCGACCCACGCGGCCGGCAGAGGCCAAAGTTTCCCCAGCACGTGCTAGAGAGAACGCTCAGGACCTTGGCCAGGGCCGGACGCTGCCGCCGCCGCTCCACTGCTGTCTCCTTCTCTGGCAGCCCTCCGATAAATGTGGCTGCAGTCGCCTTCCTGGGCGACCTCCACAGGACTTTCGTAATCTAGAAAAGGTGAAAAGATGAAATACAGGTATCGCTGCTGCCGGCCATTTTCACAGGCTAACTGCAGTATAGCGAGTAGTTTCGAGAGGAGAGATCCCTGAGTCTATGCTACACCATTATTCACTTCCCCACCAGTGATCATGGAGGCCCCCTCGGTCTTGATGCTAGAAGCTTGAATTGAGTTGCAGGAAAACTTCTAAATCTGCTTTCCTCAGTAGTGAGTGTGTCTTTTGCCCCCAGAGAAAACATTATCATAACCAGGAAGAGCCATGGAATCAAATTTTTACTGACAACAGTAATTGGGTGGGATTTTCCTCAGTGTCCCTTTAAAGGATATGAAATGGGTTTCAAGTATGGACCCTTAAAACGGAGCCAACGATTTATTATTAACTTGAAAAAAAAAAATTTGCGGGTCGATTGATGTGTGCGTAGTGATGGTTTCTCGAACTATTTTTCTAAATGGTATAAGTCATGAATATGGTGATGTCATGGTGAGCAAACGGGAACCTTGCACTGCCATTCGCTGCTAGCATGATGTCACGGTTAGACTTCCGGTTGGGGGTTTGCCGTCTGTTCTGCAGCTGTCTCCTCAGCCACCGGGCGTAGTTGGACTTCGTTGCTGTCGTCATACTTGCCATCATACTTGCCGTCATACGCCAGGCATACTTTCTTGTATGGTTCGAAGCCTATAGTGGTGGTCACTTGCAGAAGTCGTGCCTTAAGGTTTGTGCCTATCTCAAATTCTTGCGTGTAGTGACAAGTGATCTATCGCTCGTCTTCTTTACTTAACCTTGGTAAATATCTCTTCGTAGTCCCTTTAAGGGATGCTTTTAGGGTGGTTTTGTGCGAGGTGGCTAGAGGGAAAAAGCATGTGCTAACAAGCTCACGATGGTATTCTCCGTTGTAGCTGTGTTCAAGGTCATTGCTGTCATTGTTTAATGGCATATACCAATTGGTGATCCAGAGCAGCTCTTTGAATCCGCTCAGGAGTAAGATGTCTAGAGGCCATACCATCACAGTCCAATAGGGACTCGGGATATGAATCCAAATTGCCCATTTAAACACGCTCTTTGGTTTCACGGAGCAAGAAAACTTGCTCGGCATCGCCGATTCGAATGCACTACAAGATTCCTGCGGCCTCCATAGAAGGTGCCTATATATACCCATGTCGATGGCTTCAGGTCATTGATGAAAGCTTTTGTTTCTATGGCATACCTGCAGAGTGCCCATTAGGGTGCAGCTTGGTGCATTAGTTAACACCTGTTGGTTAACAAAAGGAAATGAGGGTGCTCCCGCTAGCAGTGATTTGTACAGGATTTCTTTGAGGAGTTGGTTAAAGAGCCTTGTCTTTAGTGATTTTGTCTTCTGTCTCTTTATGAACTTGGCCTAAATGTTACAGTATGTTGAATGTCCAGGCTTTTGGCACAGCTGGGGTGGCAAATTTGCGGCACCACTTGAGCAGGAGAGTAATAAGCATGACAACACAGTTTCCTTTTCGTGCCTTCCCATCAGACTGGGCTCAGCTGAAAAGAAGAGAGGGGCATGGATGCATCTTATTTGTTTTCCAAACGCTCATCAATTTTTCATTCTGTTTTCATGCTGCTCTGCTAATCATAGAAGCAACATGCCATCGTGGACTGACATCCTTGCCAGAATGGAAAGGAGAATGTGTATGCGAGGGTATCATAAATTTATTCTGGTGGAAATGCACTGAAAGACCCAGCATTCTGTTGCTTGGTTGGTCCAGTGTCGGGGACTAGGGCATGTTGCAGATGCTGCACTTGAAGTGATCCACTGCAGCATTGGGTGGACCCTTTTAACTTCCAGCATGCTGGTGGTGCTGAGAGCACATTGAAAGCCTAACAATGGTGAAAATGAGATGTGGTTTATTGGCCGTACAAGTGGCATGGGAGGAGAAAATTCCATATTGGCAAGAGGAGAAACAGCTGAATACTGTGCAAACAATTCTTAATACACAGGTTTCTGAAAAGCAAGATGTGTGCCTGTGTAGGCTGTGCATTGGGTATGCCTGTGCATCAGACACGTAGCCAGGATTTTTTTTTTCGGGAGGGGGCCCAACCAAACAAATTTTTTTTTTTTAATACTGAGGAGAGGAGGATTTTTGCTAATGCAAGCGCGAATAAAATAAAGTGTCTGGTGCGCATGTGAGGTATGCCCCTCACTATAATGACTCACACAGACGAATTTTCATACTCGGCAACCTTTTAACATAACATGGTCATATACAGTTAGATGAATAAAGCGGTCAAGTAAATACGAAAACGTCAACTACAAAACACAGACCTTCCTATATATTTCACACATAATCGCAACCAAATTGTTTAATCTGGCTTCATTAAACTTATAATGGTGCAGGAAAGAAACAAGAAACCGAGCTTCATTTCAGTGTGGCATTGTATAAACCTTCTTTACTACCAAGGATAGTTATACAGAAGCAACTGGTATGAAGCATTACGCACCGTGAAAACTAAACGCACAGCTTACAATTTAAACGACCTAAAAAATTCACAGCATTGCACACATAACAGTAAATATTCACCACACAGAAGGGACACCTTAGCGATGTATGCACTGCTACAAATAAGCATTAGCATCAGCACTACTACATCTTTATGTGAGTGGCATAATATAAATAGCAAAAACCACTTTATATGACAGTGTTTCTTGTTTTTTTTTTCTTCAACCAAATCTACTTTTGGTTTGGATTGCAATATCATTTTTGTCACGCTGTAATCCAAAGTTGCCTTGGTTTCGCCATAATTGCCGAAATAATTTCGTCAACGCTAACTGGAGCCCTATGAATTGACATCAGGGCTAACCTATTACGGTGCTCTTCACCTGTTCGGTCCCGAAGGTATGGTTTAACCCTCTTCAATGTTGACAAACTGTGTTCTGCAGCGGCGGTAGTCACTGGCATCGTTGCTAAAATATGTATGATCATTCTGAAATAGGACCTTATTGCTGTTCATTAACGCGTCAGTGGCGTAGCGCGGCGCCTGCTTTACTTCTGTTGCTTCCCATTTTGCTTTCCACATCTGCCACTCTCCCCTTAGCGCAGGGATGCGCATTGTCTGCATGTCCTGTGTCTAAAATTAAAAAGCCGACTGCACGAACTCAAAGTTTCCTTTAGAGACGTGTTGGCAGAACAAACTGAAAACTACTTAGTTTCCCTGTGGTTTTCAAAGCAGCGCTGAAGAGAAGCTCTGAGATCGTCCATGTAAGGAATAAACGTTGCTCGCCTATGGTATTCCTCAGTTGGAGTCGAAGAGTAAATAAATTAGCCCGATGCTTCTGAGTGCCAGCCACTCGCGGCATTTCTGAGCTTACGCCAAAATCAGCCGTTGTCTTTTGACATGCAGAGAATATTTTGTAAAACTCCTGCTCAGAATTAGCAGCCATTCTTTCCAGCATACACAAAACAAGATCTACATACTCTAATGCGACAAGTTCTGCAAATACTCGGACAAGTGACGTGTTAAGCATAAGAAAGTGTCACAAACAGCTGACTCGGCAGACGCCATGTTTACGAATGCGGCCATTTTTTTAAACTGGGGGTATCACTCTCTTTCATGGCCCCAATTCTGTGTCATTTTCCTTTAAGAATACCGTTTCGGTCTCTGTCTCTTTCACGCTAGCTGTACTGTACGCACATACTGCTTGTAAAGAAAACATACAAGAAACACCAGCAGCACAAAGAAGCGGCAGCAGGAAATGCATCAGCTTTACTTCGGGAAAAAAGGGAAAATCCCAACGAAATAAGAGAACAGACGCCAGCGCTCTCTCTCGAGAAAGCAGCTGCATCCGAGGGAACATCAAAGAAACGCTGACGGAAGTGACGGGGTTCTTAATTGGCAGCGACACAAAGGGTAGCCACTGGGTCTACACCACGGCCTACTCTGCACGTTCAAGCCAGGGAGCGGATCCTCTCTCCGAGCCTGGAGGCGCTGGCCAAAATGCACATGTGGGGTCAGGACGCGAACAGGGCCAGGCGAGGCCGAGGGGAAAAAGATGCCGCCACCGTCTGGAAGACGTTGCAGTAAGGAGTGTTAGCTGTTTGGTTTACTAAAATTGATATTAGATTAAAGTGAGGTACACCAATGGAAATACGAATTTGTACGATTATGACGTCATAGTCACATGGCGGCCTAAGTCGGCTGCAATCTTGGATTAATTAATGATGTCATGAATTTAATTACCATTATTGGCCAACATCTTGGATTTATAAGTGACGTCAGCAATCAATCACCAATTGGATACATCAGTGCCATCACCAATCAATCACCAGTTCGATATACTAATGACGGCACCAATCAATCACCAATTGGGTTGCTATATAGGTTTACTACAGGGGCCACCATATTGAATTCCTCGGAATTAGAAAATTTTACGCCGAAGGGAAGTAGGTGGTAGCAGACACCAAGAAACGTGATGAGTAAGAGCTAACGCTCTTAGAAGAACTTCGGTGTGTATATGTGAGTGAGTGAGTGAAAAGGACAGTCAACGGAGTGGCCAGTGCGCAACGAAAAGTTGTTGGAAGAGGAGGAGGAGGAGGAACAAACTTTTATTTGTCATATGGCAAAGAGGGTAGGGGTTAGGGATAAGATTTGATGGGAATAACGCACTACACAAGGAAAAAAACGATAACTGAAATGATGGACACATGAGGCTTAGACAGGTGCTGGACCCCCACTGCTGGACACCCCCCTTCGCTACGTGCCTGCTTTGCATTGTAGTCATGATTGTTAAATGTGCATTAAAGAGGAATCTGAGCTCGTCTTTTTACCGCAGGAACTTGATCTACACGTTCCGAGCATTCTTAGAAACTTCAAATTATTGCACTGTACGGCCGATTTCTCTAATTTAAATCGGATTAGACGTCCTAGCTCCTGCCTTTTTTTTGAACTCAGCGCTGAAGGTAGGAGGAGTCAACCAACGTATGAAGTGCCTTTCAGCCAGTCCTGTGGCAGCTTCGCTTTTGCTTTTACTTTGTTTTTAGGTTTCTGTGTATAAATAGTTTCAGTCGCAGACAGCATAGCTGCAAATTAGGCCCATGAAAATAGAAATGTGCGTGGACTCTGATTTATGTATCACTCCGCTGATGGCAGAGTGGCAGGTTGCCACATAACTGGCCGAAAGGCACTCCACGTGTTGGTGTTGGTTGACTCCTCCTATCTTCAGCATTGAGTTAAAAAAAAACTGGAATCGGGCCGTTTAATCCAATTTAAATTAGGGAAATCGGCTGCATAGGACAATGATTCGCAGTTTCTAAGAATGCTCTGAAAGTGTAGATAGAATTCGCACGGTAATAAGATGAGTTCAGATTCCTCTTTAGGGCACCTTTAACCACTGGTATCCACCTGCAGACCATTAAAGGTTAACTGTGCTAGGGTAATTATGCGATGTGTACATGTGCAGTGGAGCAAGTATTTTCCAGTGGTATATATTCATTTTGGTCCACTTTTCCTCTTTAGTGAAGATCCTGTCTCCTCTCAAAAAGGAGCGCTGTCTTTCCTGTAGGCTGTGCAGTTCGCATAAATTACATACCTAGCATGTTGTCGTAAGAATAATAAAATGAAATAAAATGAAATCAAATAGGCTGCTGCACACCTTTGCAGCAGTCAATTCTGCTGTGATGAGTTGTGAGACTTAAGAGCTCTTGTTGCACAAGTGGCCCGATCAGGGCTTCTGGAACATGAGACAATCTGTATTTTTCAGATACTCGCTCATAGCATTGTTTTTATGCCCTATGGCACACTTAGTCAAATTACATCCTATTATATTTTTATTGATTACCGCAAGGTATTATTATTAGGTTATCATTAAGCATCATCCAACCATTGTCTGACACTTCTTAGTCGTGCATGGCTGTTGTGTCATAAAACCTCTTGTATCAGATTTCATACTTCCCTCAGCATCATGTATTTTCCCAATTCTTAGGGTGGTGTTTCTCTTCTTTATGAAGTGTTTGCGTAAATGTTCTCCAGCAGTTTAACAATGACTGATAGCAATTATGGGCTTTAGGTATTGGTGTTCTGCATGCCAAACTTTGTTAACTGTTGTGACATTACTGCTAGCTACACAGGCTGCATAGCGACTTTGGCGGCTGCCTAATGTGACAGTAAATCTGAACGGCATTGCATGTGGGCTACACATGGCGAACGTTTCAGAAGTAGATCTAGTCTCTCGCTCAAGGCTAGGCTCAAGTCGCTTGATGGCATGATGTAACGCTAAACAAAGAAGTCTCCTTTTTAAATGTTGCAGCTCCCTTTCTTTTTTTCCATTCAGGTAATTAAACCGTGTTGTGTGCGGCTGCTTAGAATTGCAACTTGCTCAAATTTGCATTAATGTGCCATGCTTTGCTGTTTGTGTTTCTCTTTTATATTCTTGAATTAGTATGTGTGGGCTCTTTTGGCTTTGTGGTTTTAGGCAGGGGTGAGTTTTAGGCCTTGCATGGTATAACCCATCCAAGATGAAAGCAGGTATTGAACAGGTAATAGAACCATAGCACTTACACCGTACAGGGCTCTCAAGAAGGCAGTGGACCACCATCCCAGCAATCGCGATCTAATCAAGGCAACTATGGCAACCGGAGTCACCCTCGTCAGCCCCCTATGGATGCAAGTGATAGAAGGAGACCGCCTCAATCCTGTGACTTGGCACCTGGCTCAAGACCGGCCGCACCTCGGAGTGACCGGAGCATCGTGGATTCAAAGTCGTCTGGTCCCAAGCGGCTTTTCTCCGGACAGAAGGTGCTGGCCAAGTATTGGGAAGACGGCAAGGTAAGCGAAGGTCTCACTTGCGGCTCATCTCCTCCTTCCAACAGCATTTGTTTAGCCGTTCTTACTCTTCCAATGTACAATGATGTAAATTTCAGTAGTGAGTGTATGTTTTAGACTACACTGTATAAAGCTGTTGTTCCTTCAGCTTAACCTATTCGCTTCCAAAGATGGCAATTCACCATTCAGCGTTTAAAGGGCTAAAGTGGAAAAAGACAGTGGAATGCGATCCACCAGAAAAGAAAAATGTTCCCTATCTGGAATTGATCAGATGGCGCCACATGACAAGCTTCTAAGTTTTGGTTATTAATTTCTACGCCAGGTGTCGACAAGGTTTGCAAATATTTACACTCCGAAAAAAACAAGTCTAATTGATCAGATCGTCGAAGAGACTGCGCTGCCTGGATACAAGCGCAGAGTTAAACCAGCTGCAACTCCATTTCCAGTGCATCTAGAGGCTTGTAAAGGGGCTTATTTTGCTCAGCAGCATGGCTCCTAACACGATGAAGTGGAATCCATCAATCAAATGCATCGTCTGCAAAGCCCAGGACAAAGAAGCAAGAGCCATCGGGAGTTCGAAAAATGCAACATTCCACTTCAGAAGTTTGAATGCTTTAAGATCTTCTATACACAAAAAAATGTCTACATGTAGTTGGTGTGTGCATGTTCTGACAGCTGACTAAAACAAAATTGGTTCCGCTGCGACATTTGTTGCGCGAGATAGTGAAGATTGTTTCAAGCGACACAGTACTTGCTCCGTGCTCAAAAAGACTGCGGAATGCCGCGCATATTAGAACTAATTTTATGACTACTTCCACAAAATTTCACTATTACATCTCCAGAAAATTGTTATCTAATATATATTTTTCCTCTGAATCTTGTAGAAAGGCTGCAGAGTTGAGAAAATGTAGCAGAAGGCAGGTTCAGCATTCAATGCATTCGTCCTGGTGCGGTACAGGTCAAGCCATTCTTAAAATATTTTTTGTTAAGCAAAAATTTTTGTTTTGAATTTTTATGATAGTGCCCATTGACATATCTGGAGTGAGAAGAAAATTTCATACAAGAAATTTAACTCAAATTCGAAAAAAAAAAAAGTCTTGATTTGCAGTATGGCCCTAGGAAACCAACTGAACAAACTGAGTCATAAGAGATCAAATGGTTGTGAAGAAACCTGTTTCACAAGGTGAGCATCTAGTTAGAAAAGCGAAGTGGAGAAAAAGGCCGATTGTTCGGGCATTTCCCCACAATGCATTGCTGCCGCGGTTCACGAAACAATTCGAGTATTTCCTGGTCGATTTCAGCAGTGAAACTTTGAGACAGCACAAAAAATGAAGGACACAACAATTATCAAAAAATAAATTTTTTTGAGAATTTTCGGGATTTCAAAGCCAGTTCTGCCTTGAAGTTATAGTGGCCGCAGCGGTCACTTGTCAGTGGGGCTGAGTGTTAAAGGAGTTTTGTACCGAGTCGTTGCTGTATGTCTAGGACCCTCATTTGATTTTTATAAATTTGGAGCCTTCTGCTGTGCAGTCTGTTTTTAATAGCGCTAAAATTTTCGGGTGCCAATATGTAATTTTAAGCTTTCTTAGAAGCTTCAGCTTTGCTATAGTAGACCTTTCATTTATTTATATCTGTCGGAGTAAAAAGGCCTGGTGTCTTCATTGGTCCTCATGCTAACTTCATGGCTGCCGAGGATGGTGCATCATGGCAAACCATTTTTTGATGGTGCATGACACTTTTGTTCATTGAACTTAGTTGTCCTGTGTTCACGCTTTTATTTTATTTTTTGGCTCAGCTCACAACTCTAAGTACTAGAATCTTATTAATTTGAATTCTCTTGATTCAAGTTCTGCTTTTGCCAAAATTATCCAGTTAAAATAACATGTGTTTCAATTGGAGAAAAACTTCTGGTAATTAGAATGTATGAACATACGCTGCAGTAAGTTCAAGTTTCAACAAGACGTGCAGCCAACTTGCCCCAGCTTGCAGAGTGCAAAAGAGTGGGGTTTGTCTCCGGTCTAATAGTTATCTTGCACCAGTAAGTTATCTTGCACCAGTAGCCGTGGCAATCTATCATGCACTGGCTTGAGTCCACAATTGCTGCATTGCAAGCTGTGCGCACGTGGCTTGCCACTGTCACCTGTGATAATGGCAGAAATGGGAAGCCGGCGAGAATGTCAAGCCCTGCGCACACTGCTTGCCAGTATTGCCCACTGCCATTTTCCACCAGTATGCACTGCTGCTTTGCCAGCTGTGTTGTCACTGGTGGTCATGTGCTGTGCGCATTGTGCTCTCACTGTCATGGGCACCTGTAATCGTGTTTGCGGCCCCGCTTCATATTTCTTTTGTGCCCGTTATGGTGGTGTACTAGTTTATTTTGGCAGCAAGAATGTTTCATTTGGGGAGTTTTTCCCCTTTTCAGAGAATGTTTGGCCTCTAATTGGGTCTAAAGGAACCTTCACGAGTTTTAAGAACAGAAACTTTTTCAGCTGAGGATGTTACAAAGTGGCTCAATAACTTACTGCCTTTAATATGTGACATTGGTGATACTGTGGAGCTTAAAAGGTCAACTCTGGCATTTTTTTTTTTTACCTCCATGCATTTTATTCAAACTTCCTGGATAGGTTCTTTGGAGTCGTATGATCTTTTTTGCCAGTTGCCGTTTTGTTTCAGTGAAAATTAATTTTAAATTTTTTCGCTTTATGGCTTCAATCAGGGCGGTTTCTACTGGCAACCTTGCATGTGTGGCGTCACAAGTTGGCGTTCCATTGATATTTTCTTTGCATTTGCTAAAGGAAAAAATTTTGAGCTTGTTTTTAGTAATTTGAGACAGTGAATGAAGCTCAGTTACTGTTGCCAATTTAGCTAGTCAACGCACAGACGAGAGGTTTTTGTGACAATAGAGACTTTTAGTATATCGTATGAGCACTTACGTACGTTATACGCAAGCATTTAGTGGGAGGTTACACTGGAAATTGCATGAGCACTTTCAGTTTATCGTATGCCAAATCGAATGCAATGATAGCGCTGGCCGCAGTGGTGCCATCTTGTGTTAAAATGTGTGAATATTTTGTGGAACATTTTTCGCACTTAGCCAAGGTTATCCAAGTCGTAGCGCATAGATAGCCAGTTCATCACCAATTCAGTCGAGTCAGGGCCTAATTTCTTTAGGTAATTGAACCGAGTAAGGTTTTAAAAATGTCATGTTGAGGTCCTTTGGACCCTTCTGTCTACCGCCGAAACGATTGCGTTTAGCAAGGCTATGACTACCTTGTTGTAAAAATCCAAATCAAGCCAATCCACAGTCGTTGGCGTCTTGTTAGGGTTAAGAACGGCGGAGTCGTCACACAGAATCAAAAATAGGGCAAGTTTATCTGCCATTCTTTCTGCTGTCGGCGGAAGGAGACAAAGCAAATATCACGTGTACCATTTAAAGGCAATGATTATGCCTAAAAACCCAATAACATTGACGAATTCTCTCCAAAGCAGGTGACGTGGGCGCCGCCATCTTGGCAACGCTATATTTCCTAGCGTTCTCAAGGGCACACACGCTAAAATTCGAAAAACAGCATATGTAACTCGCACGTACATTATACCTCGATGTGAAATAACGTTTGGCGAATGCGCAGTACGAAGGACGATAATTTATAGCGTTCACTATCCCTTTGCGTATGTCTGCGTACGCTATACTAAAGGTCTCTAGTATCCGTCACAAAACCTCATATTGTGGTCACACTGTCATACTGTGGTCATGATGTCATACCGTGCTCTATCGTGATAGCATACCTTGATTAAAATCTAGCTTTAGCTTCGGTTTCCTGGTTTTTAGTGTTTAATAACTGTTTTCCTCATTAATTTAAAAACTAGTAATCAAAACTAAGGCAGGGAAATGTAATACTCCCAGTACCCAAGACATATACAGTAGAATCTCTTTACAACGAACTTCACGGGACCGCCGAATTTAATTCGTTATTTTGAATTATCGTAGTACTGAAAAACCATTATTTTCATGTCAGTAATGCATCACAAGAACTAAGATTACATACCTTTGCAGCAGATTTACGTGTTGGTAAGTAAATAATAAACGATAATGCCGGGCACAGTTTAACTACAATTTATTGCTTGAAGAAGTCTTATCTTCTTCTGGCGAGTAGACGACAAGCACTGCAGGACGACCGCCTCCACACCCTCGACCTTCCTGTGCACGTCATCGGGGACATCTTTGCAGCGTCCGAGGAATAATCGGGTCTTCTCTAGAAAGACTAGGACATCCGAGCCGGAAACAATCTCTTCCTCTTCGTGCGCTGATCCAGTGTCGGCATCGTCTTTGTCGCTACTACATTTTTCTTGCTCACGCACTTGATTCATGATGTCTTCGGTGGTGAGCTCCGCGGATGTAGCCGCCGCGCTGTCGCTGTCCACATAATCTTCGAAGGTCACCGCGGTGTCTACAGGGAGCTTCTCGGTAAGCTCATCCCACAGTTCTGGGTTGAGCCCTTCTGTGTCGTCACTACCTTCCGACGTAGATGAAGTCTCCAAAAGGCCTGCCTTTCGCCAGCAGTTGCTGATTGTGCTCGCCTTGACGCTCCACCACGACCCTGTAAACATTTCTGCGGCTTGACAGAGGTTGACCTTTGTGGGCAGCTTCAGTCGAATATTAATCAGGAGGCGCTGCACTGGACGCGTCCAACATTCTGCCTTCACACACCTGATGACGCTCTGGTCCAAAGGTTGCAGCAAAGAAGTACAGTTCGGGGGCATAAATTCAAGCTGCACATTGCTCAATCGCACGTTCACTATATGCACTGAGCAATTGTCAACGATAAGAATTTTTCTGTTTTTCTTCTTCATTGTGTCATCGAGCTGCAGCAGCCACTGCGTGAACAATTCTCGTGTCATCCACGCCTTCTTGTTGGCTCGGTAATCGCAAGGTAATGAGACAACGTTCTTCAAGCAGCGCGGCTTAGCAGACTTACCAACAACTAGCGGCTTGAGTTTTTCCGTGCCCGTGGAGTTGCAGCAGAACAGAACCGATATTCGGAGACGCGATTTATTAACGCCGTTGCACTTCCCCCCTTTTAAGTTCATTGTTTTATCGGGCAACAGCTGATAAAAGCACGCCGTTTCGTCGGCGTTGAAAATGTCGTCTGGAGAGAAAGACTTGACGATCTCTTGGAAACGCTCGTTCTGCCAGGCAACCGCACTATCGGCATCTGCTGCCTTTTCCTCGCCACAAGCAACCTGCCAGGCGATGCCAGTCCTTTGCTGGAAGCGATAAAGCCATCCGGCACTTGCATCGAAACCGGATATGCCTAAGGTGACCGCAAACTTTCGTGCCTTTTCCTGAATAATAGGGCCTGTCAAAGGCACATCGTGCTGTCTGGCATCCTTAAACCACGTGAGGACGGCGTCGTCGACGTTCTGGTAGTTGCCCAGCTGCAGACGTGTTCTTGAGGAAGCTAGCTGCGACTCTCGATGTAGTTTTATGATCTTGTCCTGATCTTTGAGCATCGTTGCCATTGTTGACGGTGTGACGTCAAGCTCCCTGCACAAGTCCACTTGCTTTTTTCCAGCATTCAGCTGCAACAGAATGTCCACTTTTTCTTTAAGCGAAAACTGGCGTCGCTTCTTTTCAATGCGGGGGCCAGGAGTACTCATTGTCAGCAAAGCTAATGCACAACACAATCACAGCG
The DNA here is from genome assembly GCF_052857255.1 of Amblyomma americanum. Lineage (NCBI taxonomy): Eukaryota > Metazoa > Arthropoda > Arachnida > Ixodida > Ixodidae > Amblyomma > Amblyomma americanum. Next base: position 191,969,697 of record NC_135500.1, on the reverse strand, counting down.
CCGATAACTTTGCAGATCCTACCGTTCGCTGTCAACACAGTGACACTGCGCTGAATAGGCTTACGACTACGGCACAGTATGCGACCACACACTGGATGATGGATGGATGATAATGGCCTTACCCTTTGTATCGGGTGGCAGCTTGCGCCGCCTAGCCTATATTCATTCAACGCGACACTCGCGTTGATGCCGATGCTGCTGGGGCTGTATCCGTTGCAACGGGTTCCCCAGCGCATAGCCGCTGCTTCGGATGGTGATGATAGGCGTCAGCTTCAGGGATCTGGTACGAAACTTCCACGGAACTTCGTAATAACGAAGCGTCTTGCGACGATTGCGAGATTAAATTACATACGTTATTCTGAAATATTCGGTAATCTGAAATTCGTAGTACTGAAAGTTTTTTACACTGAAAATATGGGCATTTTGGTGGGAATTTAAAAAAATTCGTAAATCTGAAAATTTTGTTAATCTCATGTTCGTAGTAATGAGATTGTACTGTAATACAACAGTCATCTCAGATTGTTCAAAAATCCTCCGTAGTTTTCCTTTGATTACAGATGTCTGCTGAACATTAATTTAATGAATAGAAGGCAGTTCCATCTTGCATTTTCTTTCCTGTGTCTTTACGCTTATCTTTGTGGCTTTATACTATCTTTGCGTTTTTACACTCATCTTTGCGCCTGATGCAACTAAAGTGTGGTCTCCAATGACACTCAACAAGTACTACTTTGCAAATTCCAGCACCTAGACCTTCATTAATCCTGGCGAACAGAAATGAATACTGCTAAAATACTATAATATACTACAGGGAAAATTATGGGAAATGTCAAGTAATTGGAGGGGAAAGCTGACCAAATTAGAGATTATATGGGTCTAAGTAGGGGAATTTTCGGTTGCGGGATGGAACATCATTGTTAGGTGGTTACTGGAAAGGGGCAGCCGAGTGGCATTGATGTGGTGGCAGTGCGCGTTGAAGGTGCAGATCTACCACTTGACCCTAGTGCCGAATGGCCGCACCTGTACAAAAACCCTAACACATGCTTATCCCCTTTGGGTGTAGATTATTATCCAAATGAGGAAAATTATGAATTTTACTGAGGAGCATGGCACAATTGCATAGAAAAAATTTGCCGTCTCTGATTCTTACATGTACAGTTCCTGTCAAAATGTCACATCTCCACATCTGGACTCAGTGCTGTGTCTCAGTTATACTGCTTTTGTCTCATTCCTGTCATAAGAAACCACTATATAAAGAATTGAGCACATTTTAGGCATATTAAAGCTGTCATCCTTGAAAAACAAACGAAAGAAAATGCTCACTTGCAGGAGCCGTACCGTACCAGCGGTACTGTAAAATGTGGCGGCGTCGGTCTTAAAATTTCTTGCATTCCTTTTGAATTCCTGGCTTAAAATAGTTCTGCAGATGATTTTTCTCATTTTGTCACTTTATTACGGTGCCCATGTATCTGCACGTGCCTTTTATACATGGATGTGACAGTATTCATGATGTTTGGTTTGGCTTATGGGGGTTTTAACGCCCCAAAGCGACTCAGGCTATGAGGGACGCCGTAGTGATGGGTTCCGGAAATTTCGACCACCTGGGGTTCTTTAACGTGCACTGACATCGCACAGTACATGGGCCTCTAGAATTTCGCCTCCATCGAAATTCGACCACCGCGGCCAGGATCGAACCCGCATCTTTCGGGTCAGCAGCTGAGCGCCATAACCACCGAGCCACCGCTGTGGCCTATTCAGGATGTGTGTAGAAATATACGCACAGTGCGTGAATGGTATACCTGTCTGCAGTTCGCTTACCTTTGCAACTTAGGGCATCATTATCTTATTCCAGTCAGCCTCATTTTAATTTGATCTCTGCATAATTGCCACAAAATTTTGGCCCCTTCAACTTAAAATGTGGAGATTCAAGTGTACTTCTGTTCCTCTTTTTTCTTGGAGTGAATTATTACACTGGTTTCGTCGTGGCAGACTTCAAAATGGAAACAGAAGGGAAGGTTTTCTTCTGGTAAGCAATAAATTGATACACATCTTGGTTTTTCATTTCGCTTCTGTTTGCTGGTGGACTCTATCTTTGAAGCTTGTCAAATGCAAAATGGCTTTTGTAATGAGTGGTTGGACACAGAAGTTGTCTGACAGGATCTGCCGCCATCATCTGAAGTTATTTTTTGGACCTTTTATGAGCTCCTTGACCTACATAGTGGCTGAACCCTGTTCTCATGACGCGCTGTTGCAATCCCCCTTAAAGGCTCATGACATGGTCTACCACCAAATCGTTCTTTTACGAAGCTACTAGCCACGACGTTATTATGCGTACTTAAAAAAGAAGTTGGGCTCTATGTACGCATTTGAGCTAGAAATTGTAATTTGAAGTTATCGCCTCTAAGTCCTTCCGAACCCTGGCAGCAACGGCCATTTTGAAGCAGCCTGAGTTACATCATAGACTGGCAGCGTCGTCTGGTACAAAATTGAGCGCGCGTGTATGGCCGGCGCGGAGCAGAGTGTGTGCCTATATGAGTCCGGCCATGGCACATTGTGGTGGTGAAGTCGCCGAGACCGGGCTGAAGCTAGACAGAAAAGGGAAGGACAGAGGCCTTTGTTGCCTTTGTCCTCCTCCAATTTCTTACTTTGCCCCACTACACCCCAATCCTGAACAACGAACAACTCACTCCCCTACACTCACTACCCGCAGTTCAGTTCAGTTGTTCAGTTGCGAGCAAGCAAGTGACTGTTAGTTTATGTCGTCACGAATCACGAACATGCCAGTGTTGCCTCACTTCAGGAGAACTTTTAAAAATTCTTTTCCCGCTGCGCCAAATGAGCTCATATTTTCCCCAGTTTTTCTGGGATCGATAGCGAACAACAAGCAATAAACAACTACCACCTGAAAAATGGTGTCATGACCTCTTCAATGTAATTTCTTAGCTTGAAGCATAGCAAACAGGCTCTCTCAAGATTCCTGGTGATGCGTCGTAAGAAAAGGAACTGTATTATGTGCTCTATGAGATTGTCGTGGATGCTCTTTATGCTGCAAAGTTCTAGCTTGCATCTGTAATTGCGCTGAATTGTGTGATCTTGAATCCTAGGCTTTGGTGCAATAGTAGATATTCTCAACAAACATGCGTTAATGGTTTCAGGAAAACAGGACACGATAGGTGTGGTGAAAGAAGTTCTGCTAGTGACCATTGGTGTGTTTCGTGCGCAGCTCTTTGCCAGCAGAAGCTGACATTTCTGGGAAACTGTGTTAGCTAAATATTTAGTGGTCACTGTTTTGTTGCATGGGCTTCTAGTCACAAGACTTCAGAGTATTTGAATAATGATAGTAGGAGAACTTTTTGGTTTAAACCAAAAGAAAACGATAAAAGTAGTCCGAATTCAATTTTAAAAATTCAGTTTTAACTAAGAAAGGTCAGTTTGACGTGCACACCACAGCTAGCCGGGTATTGAGTAGGAGTAAGAGTTAACAATGTATACAGAAAATTAACAATGTATACAAGCCAGAGGACGTGTGAGATTTTCCACAACTCTGCACACTGGGAGGCTCCGCATCCGATAATGAAGCACTGTTTGTTTACCTTTATCACCCACTTAAGGCAGCTACTTGATTCAGTAGGTTTCTCCACTTCATGTAACGACACTGTATCGAAACCATGCATAAGCATTGTGAAAAATTGTCATGTTCTGGCTACCGTGGCAGTTCAGTAGCAGCTGTATTGTTGCCATCAACACGCAGACCATGTGACGCCTCGCCTTCCAGCTCATTCCTACAGTAAAATGACTGTCATTTATAGAAGTAAACTTCCGCTTGCATGCTTGTCTGACAAATCCATCATTTAACATCCGTTACCTTTTTAATGGGAAAGCAAGCATAAATTTAAGTATGTCCATCTCTGCATTAATTACAGGTAAACAGATTACTGATGTTGAAAACAGGCCAAGATAAGCCCCAAGTGACTTCTGACTGCACAGGGTGTCTGCTTTATATCACCGAAATAAACCAATAATTTATCCGTAGTAAATGTTTTGTGCCGCATAAACCTGAAGGCTGCACTTTTAAATTAAAGCTGAGAAAAGGCAGCTGATTTGTTAAAAATAAAAAGCAAAAATACCAATCTGTAACTATTGGGCCTAAAAGGCTGCTTCATGCACTGCTAATTGTTTTTATGGAAAAAGAAAAAAAGTTTTTGAGTGCACATAGCATGCCATGTGATGTGTAAAGTTTGCGTAAATATGTAAAGATTTCGGCCGTCGGGAGGGCATTGCAGTAACATGTACATTAGTTGCAAAGTCAACATGGTATGGTTATTTTGCATTTTCATGTCGTGCTATTCCGGATGTCCTGCAGGTTCTCAGCTGTGCCTTTTTGTTTATGCCATCTTCTGCCTTCCTTGGAACAGCTTTTTTCCTCCCTCAGATCAAAGTCAAATCCACTCAAAGGTGCAGAGTACAGCCTTGCTGTTGTGAAGGTGCAAATAGCGCTGACTTTTGATACGTGGCATTTAGTCTGAAAACAGTCTGGTCATTACTTACCATTGTTAAAGGTAATAATAATAATAATAATAATAATAATAATAATAATAATAATAATAATAATAATAATAATAATAATAATAACAGCGATGTGACAGCTGCACAGGAAAAGCTTTTGCATGTTGTTACCAGTGTTTTGGAAAACAAGTTGCCTGCTCCGAGTTTGCAAAATAAGAATTTTAGACGCTGAAAGCAGTTCACTTTTTTGGTGCTTAGAGTGCACCTGCTTTTGGCGACTTTCATGAAATTGATGCCATGCCACGGCGGCACTGCGAACTAGTCTAAGGAGATCCGGCATGTGTGGAACTGCGTCACTTGTTCTGTTGTCTGCATGTTTCACTGGCACATTCAGGCATTGTTGTCGGAGTTTTTGCTAGAAAAATATTTCCAGCAAAATAAATGTGTGCATGCTAATGAGATAAAGAGCTGCTAAATGTCATTTAGTGAGCTTTCTGGTGCCAGCAATATAGAGGGAGCATGGAAAGATGCAGTTTCCACGTGCTGTAATAGGGTGTTTGAAGTACCATGATAGCACAGTTATTATCAGGCATATAAAAATATGAGACATTGTTTGTCAAGAAGCATCGCTGAGCATGCATGACTAAAGGGCATGTTTTGAGTACAAGGACATTTGTGTTTCACTCTCTGTAATTTCAGGCCTTATTACTACATTTGTGTCTGGTGTTATGGTGCTTTGCTATCCATGGAGAGGGGGTAGGTGGTATGATTTCAGTCGACTTCCATTTCACTCTGATCCTGTTTAGTCATTGTCTGCCCCATGCTGCACTTGCTGTTGCTGTTGTCAGCCAGACATGGCTGCATGTCAACAATCAAATAGAGCAGGACAAAAAAGATTTTTTTGTAGCGACATTACATTCACAAAATATCTTTTGTCCACTGCTTACAAATAAACTGAAAGCGTAGCGCACGGCTAATGGTTTGTGAGAACAGCGGGAAGACCTCATTCTTCTCGCCTTCCACTTGCAGGTATGATCGAAAATCTGTGTCCATGATTTAAGATAGTACATGGTTAATAAAGTTTATGAGCACTAAAAATGCTAAACGGCGCAGCTTTATCAGTTAAAACTCAACCTACAGTGGCTCGCAAACATTTCTAACTTTTTTCAGTTAAAGTCGCTGCGCTGCGTCTTGTTTATTTGCTGTGCTGAAAAAAAAATTGCGCTTCTGGTTGGGTCATTCATACATTGTGCATCAATCTTCATTGTAGATGTCATTGAATTTAAATTCTCTCCAATGCGTGCTGATTATCTACCGCACCACTTTCCCGCTGGCCGCGTTCTAATGCCAAACAGGAATTTCTTCCTTGTTTCTCGTTCATTCCTTTACACTCTTGAGAAACTAGACTATTTTGCTGGCACATTGTTGCCTTCATCAACAAACAAGTGCAGATTTATCGCAAAATTTAGAACCAGTGCAATTCTACCTACGCTTGCTACGCAAGCAGACCTCCATAATGCCGCCGTAGTGGATCAGTTGAAGCGATTTTCTGGGTTGTGAAAATCGCCAATTGAACTGACACGAGCCAGTGCTTAGCTGTTGGCCGATTATGGCAAAAAGCAGCACACTCCATGTTCGCATTGCATTTGGCCATTACCATGCAAAAAAGTGCACAGATCTTCTCAACATGACAAATGGTATATATGTTCAGTATAATGCTCTCATAGTCTACAAAAGTGAGGATGTAAGGGCATAGGGCAGTTGTATTTCAGAACTGTGGCTCTGATGTGGTTTTCTTTATTCTTTTAATTATCTAAGTTTTGTATGACAGACACTTGCAAAAATAGTGGACTGAGCACGAGTCTGGACTTGCTGTTTATTGCTGCGGATGGTGTGAGACAAGCAGTGCACCATGGAGTCAAAAGTTGCATCCTTTTGGTCGCCTATTGACGGGGCAAGCTAAGAGAGCTAGCTTTGAATTGTGTATGCAAGTCTGGGGGGCATGTTTCACTGAATCACTATGGCAAGGCTTGCCTGATAGCTTTGTAGTGTAATCAGTTGGCAAAGAACGTGCTTGGCGCTAACTATTGTTTTTGAACCTGGCTGTGTTGCACGGCACATGGATCTTCTCTGATTTCACCCTTCAGCTTTGCAGCATTCTATAAAGTGTTTTGCAGCAAAGAAAAAAAGGTAACTAGTTAAGGTTCCTGATAATTAAAGGCCACAAATGGGGTGGCCTCCTTCCAGTGATGACATTTTGATCAGTTTGTTCATATTCTCATCTTTCACCACAGGTTCCATCTAGATCCACTGTTGGCATTGCATTTATAGGAACAATGCTTCTTTTTGCTATCAGCTTTCTACCCCAACAGTTAGTAAAAATTCGATTCCACTCCTTTCTTGACATCCAGAGGATGATGGCAGTGTCCATTCGTTGCATAAAAAGTTTACTCAACAGAACTACGCAATATTATTTTCATTTTACAAAAAGTGACCTTGGACACAAAATGTCTGAGTATTCAGCACTTGTTTACAACCGTATGATGGTTAGTGAGTTGACTTTGTACACTGCTTTACATTCACGTGCAGGTACCATTGCACTTTCTGCTCCGTGCTTGTTCGTAGCATGCTGCTAATACTGTCCTTGATACACGTGGGGCACTGCTTTTGTGTTCTTCTCCTGAGGAATAAACACCCCGCACCACAACAGCACCATTGTTGATTGCACTCACACTTAATTGTACTCATCACACACACACATGCACACACCGTGAATGTACAAATATTGACAGAGGTTGTTGAGGCCGCAGGAAATAAATCACTCCCAACTTTTCAAGCACTTCACACGCACTGTTCACTCGTTTACGTTGGTTTCTTTCGAGAGGATAGCACTCTGGAAAGCAAGCCAAAGTCACTAAACTTGCCTGCCCTTTTCGGGCCTGGTCCTTTCTCACTTTGGCATCTGTCAAAATGAGCATGTTCTTCAGACGGGCTGCAGTTGCATTTTGGGCTCGAGAGTCCCAAGACCACGTAGTGTCTTTCTCGGAGGTGCCACCACAGCAGTCTGGTCTTGATTGTTATTCTCTATCCTTACTGAAGGCTCTGGCTCATCAATTTTTTCTCTAGCCTTTTCTTGCTTTTGGCCAGCTGTGAGGTTTGCAATCTGATCCTCAACAGTCTTGACCATCACTGTGTTGGGTCGGTTCCTCATTGCCAGTTTGTTTGTTGGTGGAACTTGTTTCCGGTGAGGCATGGCGTACTTCAGCTTTTCCCAAAACCACCGCTCACCCCAGATGAGATAAGTCTTTGTGGAAAGCAAGAACTTGAGCTCCTTATCGAGAGTTTCCTTCGGGGGCAGCTCACCTCGGACAATCACGATGAGCCGGTCCACCCTGTCTTCTAGCATCTGGTAATAGGCCGTGTGGAACTCAACCTGGAACCAGAGGCTTTCGAGAAAGTCCTTGGACACGACGAGTATGGTTCTGCGACTGTTCTGCACAGAGTTGACAATGTTCCAGCTGATGTTGTAACCAGGTAACCAGTCCCGCTCGTGAACGCAGAGCTTGAACTTTTCCTCATTGCTTTCAAGGCTGTTGAGTAGTGCCATGGCAATTTCACGATCAGCGCTGCTGTAGGACACAAACGCATCATATGTTTTGTCCTCATCCAGATCCTCCTCGCTGAATACACATACGAATACATTGTAGAAGTGGATGTAAACATAGGCAATGATGGTCTGGCGGTTTCTGTAATAGAGGATAAGCACTACTACAAGAAGCACAGCGAGCACAACACAGATCACCGACACTGCTGCGAGTTGTTTTCTCTGTGCACTGTAATCTGTCGGGCAGTAGACAGAGTCTGGTATCTCGTTGATGTAGGACAGCACCCAGGTGTCATTGAAGCTGATTTTTTCTCCACATGCAATGTTCATGTAGTCCTTAATCATGTAGACGTGCCCACGTAGCCAAACCTTAAAAGGAAAGGTTGTGCAGTCGCAGATCCATGGGTTGTTGCTCAGTGACAAGCTGAGAGTTGCAGAACTGTTGGCAAACATGGCCATAGTTTCTGGTGTCAAGGAACGCAGGCTGTTATTGGTCAACGAGAGATGGTGCAGACGACGTGGGAGTCTTTTTGCATCAATAGCTCTTAAATCATTGCCGTCAAGATGCACTTCAGTCAAGTTCTCCCACTGTTGTGAGCTAAGGTCCTCAATGGTTGAGATCTGGTTATTCTGCAAGTAGAGGATGTTTATGTTTGCTGGTGAAACCACTGGGAGGCTGGTAAGGTTGGCCTGGCTGCAGTTCATATGAGTGGTGTAGTCCTTGCGACGGAAGTAACACTTGCATTCATCTGGGCAGTTTTCGTTGATAGTGCATGTGAACAATTCAGGGGCAACATCCAAAAGACTTTTTCCACTTAGTGCTTTCGGGCTTTTGCAAGTGTAAGAAGGAGAGTTCTTGAACAGTGCAATGTCCTTTTGGTTATTTTCTGACAAATATTGGATGAAATCATAGAGGTGACAATTGCAGTCAAAGGGATTTCCGTCTAAGTGGTAGTAATGCTCTGCAGTGCTGTCAGTGTTGTAAGTTTTTTCTTTGGTTTCATACTTTTTCAGTATTTCCAGTTCTGTGACTTGCACACCCTTGATTTTGTTGAAACGTAGAGAGACTTCTGTGCTGGCAGAGATGAGGTTTGGTACCCGCAGATAAGTAATGTTGTTGTGATCAAGGTTGAGCTTTTCCAGTTTCAAATAAATGTCCCAGTTGATATCTGGAAACTTGATAAGGTTGTTTCTCGAGAGATCAACTCGTCTGAGCTTTTTGTTCAGACCAAAGGGAGCATTCCCTTCAAGAGTCACCAGTTTGTTCCTTGCAAGCTTTAGGTCCTCCAGCTTCTGCAGCCTCTGGAATGTCTCCTGCTCAATGCTTTCTATGAAGTTGTACTCAAAACTGAGCACCTTTAAGTTAATGAGATTGTCAAAGGCACCTGCTTTTAGTGTTACAAAGTTATTGCGGTAAAAGATGAGTGTCTCCAGGACAAACTGCTTTTCAAAGACCGTTAATGGCAGCTCGGTGAGGTCATTATAGCTCAGATCTAAGTTTAATAGTTTTATGTTCTCTCTGAACAAGTTGGCAGGTAATGATGTCAGTCTGTTGTTGACCATTCGAATGTTCTTTATGTTGCTTGCGTAAGCAAAAAACTTCTCTGGTATGCTTGTAAAGTTGCAGTCCAGAAGTGTGATATTCTCCAACCTGTTAAGTCCTGTGAGGAGTCGCTCTGGTGGAGATCCTAGTTTGTTGAGGACGCTGAGGTTGAGGTCTCCTAGCATCCTGTTGTTCTTGAAAAGATTGTCTGGCAGAGTTGTAAAAGGGTTTCCGCCGAGCTTGAGATTCTCGATGCCTGCCAAGTCTGCGAGGTCCCGCTCAGTGATATTTACCAATTGGTTAAGCAGGAGGTCGAGATTCTTTACAGATGTCATGTTGGCGAAGATTCCTTCAGGAAGTTCGGTTAGGTTGTTCTTGTAGAGGTAAATGCTGATGAGCTTGCCAAGACCCCGGAACTGACTAGAATGCAGGCTCTGCAGTGCGTTGCTGCCCAGCTGGATGCTGGTGATGTTCTCGAGTGGCCAGAACACCTTTTCGGGGAGGTTCTCGAGCGCGTTGTTGTTGAGCTCGAGGTTGACAAGGGTGGTAAGGTTGGCAAACGCGTCCTCCGGTATGAACCGGAGGTCCTTGCTGCCGCTGATGGTGAGCCTCTTGAGCTTGTCGAGGCCCTCGAAGAGCCGGGAGTCCAGCGTGTCCCCCAGCTGGCAGCTGCCCAGTTGCAGCGATGTCACCTCCAGGCCCTCGAGCACTTGGGCGAACGAGCCGTTGGGCATGGGGCAGTAGTTGAAGGAAAAGCGCTCCACCTCCTTTACGCTGAAGTTCTGGAAGAAGGCCGCCTGATAAGGCGCCGCCGTGTCGCACTGGACGCGGATGATGTCATTGATCGCATACTCGATGACAAACGCCTGCTGCGGCTCCTTGACCAGCGCGTCGTAGCACGACAGGTGCCAGCCGCCAACGCCGTCGTGGCCGAAGCGGGTGTCACAGTCGCACTTGTAGCCCGGCACGCGGGGCACGTCGGAGCATCGCTTTCCCAGCACGCCGTCGGGCAGCGGCAGAAGCAGCAGCAGCCAGGCTGCCAGTGCCGGGAGCAGGCCGCGCGGTACTCCCTTCCGATGCCGGCCATGACGCATGCTGGAGCCACCTGCGTCAACAGGGCATAGAGCTATTATACCAACCCCAACAGGGAGATAGCGTGGATCAGTCCAGCTGCCAATAAGAAACGCAACATCCAGAAAACTTCGCGCGAAAGTAGGCGAAATAAGAGAGTTTCTAGTCTAATAAAAAATGGCATTTTAGTTCGCGTCCACTGTCTCAAAGCAAGGAAGTAAGTGACCAACATGCGTGAACACGCATACATTGCGACTGGTGAGATTTTCTGGCTTTGTTTTGTTTTCCTGAGTGCCACACTTATCGTCGACTGACCTCCTTGCTCGATGCAGCACAATGCTTTGGCGTGCCAGTTGCTTTCTGTTAAACGCCAGCAGGGTCCAAAACAATGACCAAGAAGAAAAACGAACATGAATTTCTCGCACTGTGCGGGCACAGAACAGTGTCGCACGCAATGGTTTGCAGTCTTGCACAAGAAAAGGGTTCTATTTCGGTCTCTGCATCTGGAACTATAGCCGTTGGAATCATTTACGTAAGTACACGTAGGAGTATGCGTATCTTGAGCGCGGCAAGAGTATCGGGCTCTATAGACCTTACGGTACAAAAGAACGCTAGCCCGCATATGATGACTGTTTGACATTGATAGTCATTCTGCAGTTATATTATTCAACTGCGGGGCCTCTGGAAAGTTGCGATCTGTTGGCCAGGAGATTACTGGGCCGTGGACTGTGCATTCAGGGCAGGTACTGTGGGATCATCTTGGGCACTTATTTTCATTGCTGAGGCTGCTGAAATGTAAGAGTATACGGAGGTTGTTCAAACAAAGTTATATTTTCTGTTATATTTTCACTGTAGTAACAAATTTTCTGGAACAATGGCAGCAGTGAGCGTGTGCAGTTGCCATGCATGGTTTCCATTACTGCGAGGAAGCCGAACGCATGTGAAGTGACCTCTAAAATGAAATGCCACTGACGTATTGTAAGGAAACAGAGAAAGATAGAATCATGCATAGAAACTTCAAATGGGCGCCAATAATCATCACTTAGGGCTTTACGCTAGACTTTACGCCAGCCAGCATGCATGCAGACATGTATGGACAGTGTCTTGGCCAGACACCCACGGAACTCCTGACCTTTTGCCCCCGGTCTTAAGCTCGTGCTGGAAGACCACATTCCGTCGCTGGATCGTCCGTGCTTTTGGGCAGCAGTCGTCGGTACTAATGACCAGAAAGCTAAGAACCAAGTTGTGCGAGCCCGCGACCCGATCCCCCCTCCCTCTTTCGGGAATATCTGCGGCACCCGAGATGCGGCGGTTCGCGGTAAAGTTTCACTCTTTCGTACTACTTATCAGCAAGATTCGAGCGGGAAATCCCCTCTCTTGGGTACTTGGACCGACCATACTCGTCGCTCCGTAGCCTGTAATCGACGCAGGGAAGATCAGTAAGTGAAGCCCGCAGGACGTCTTTCTAATGGCACCCTCCGCGTCCGTTGTCGTTGCCCGGCTGCATCCGCCGCCGCTGACCGAGTCGCCCCTGGCACCGATTGGTCCGAACGACTTCCGCAGGACGCTGTCGGGGTGGTGTGGCATCCTCGAACGAAAATTACCTCGGCCTGCAGCAGAAGCCGCCCGTCGCCGTTGGGGCTCCGGATGCTATCCGATGTGTCGCGCGATCTCTCCAGAGGCTCGGGAAAAACTGGGCAGTGCGCGCGTGCTCAACCTGTGGCCAAAGGAGAAGTCTTGGGGCAGTCGACTCCGGCGGGTGACTATGTGACCAGCCACATCGCGAGAGCGCATGTGACGGTCTGGCCGCCGACGCCCTTGGGGGCATCACTTCCACGACTCGCCGCCGGTGGCTTGATGGTTGCGGCGCGGGCGCGCTGCCAACGTGTTCCGCGTACGAGACGACGGCCGGTTGCGGCCCCGCCTGGAAAGCGAATCGTTCCTCTTGCCTAGCGGGCCTCGGGAAGAGACTTATAGCCGTGTAGTGGTGAGAACTGGCGTGCGGTCTGCCCGCTTCAGTGCCTCGTACGGCGCTGTGCGGATGGCAGGCCGCGTCTTCTTGGCCGTGGAGCGCTCGCTGGACGCGAGCTTTGAAAACGGCCGCTTTTCACGTTTGGGGGAAGGCGGCAGCGCGCTATTCCACGGCGGCCTTGGGCGCACGCGGGCATTAGAGTACACCTAACGTGACCGCGAAGCAAGCGTTGTCTGCCGATGCGGACGTCGTAGAAAGATTTCCCGCAGCGTTTTCGGATGAGAGCGAGAACAGTAAAGCGTGTTTCCACCCGACGGCTGTCGTCTGTGGATGGCTTTTTTCTATTTTTGACCTGGACGAAAAGGTGGACGTGCCCTGTCGAGATTTGTGGCGGGGCAGCATTTCTTGCTCGTCAGGTGGTCAAACGAACGGTTTTCGTGCTCTATTATGTCGTTGTCCTTTCTTGAAGTTGGACAAGTTGACGGACACTTCCACGTAGCGTCAGAGGCTGAACATTTGCAGCGCCTCTTTGCATTCTATGGCTGGAGGTGCGTCTCTATTTCTCGCCATCTTAAGTTGTTTGCGCTGGGCCCACTGTGTGCTGCTTGAAGCCACGCTTTATATATATATATATATATATATATATATATATATATATATATATATATATATATATATATATATATATATATATATATATATATATAGAGAGAGAGAGAGAGAGAGAGAGTGATGGAGACATGAATGTTGCCATAGCACCTAGGTTACTAATGGCCACTTTCTTTCCTAATTAGGTCCATAACCGTGCAGCGCAGTTTGTGTAGTTCTTGCAGACGACAATTACGTGAACGTCGTCCGAGTCTTGCAGCGAGGCATTCTTGCCAAACGGCTTATCAACGAACATCCAGGCTAACAATGACTGCGTACGCTTGCATCATTGGAGGAATTGTTTGAGCACGCCGCAGTCAGCTCTAGCTACCTTTGCAGGATCCGTCACACTCGCATGTAATGCCCGGGTCACAGCGCCCTCTGTTCCAGGCTTGTCTACTCCGGCTCTTACAGAACACGCGCGGCTTTCAGAACTGTCGTTCGCACTCATGCACTCTAAACAGAAAGGAGTAAAAAGGGAGTAAGTTGACCTCTAGTGCACTAGTTTATAAAGGGGAGTATGCTAGAGGTTATATTCCATCCCATAACTAACTTGCAGCGCTGCCAAAGGCAGAGGCCTCCTTAGCCAGTCAAGAGTTCTTCCGGGCCTCGTCGGCTGCGTGTCGTCTGCTCGCAGCGCCAGAGCGGTGCGTGTGCACTCATCACAGATTTGTTAGTGCCGCGAGGAACTACTGGGATGGAGTATAGATTACTCCCATTTTTTACTCCCACGTAGGCGTAATCCTCTTTAGAGTGTATGCAGCCCTCGGATAAAAATGCAGCTCATGCGTGCTCGCCATTATAATAAGCAAGACAAAAAGTGAGAATAACATTCGGCGCTCGCCTTGTTTTCGTTTGCGGTGACGGACGACGTGGAGTCGGCAGCGGTGCGGGTCCATCCGTTCCGCACCGTACGTCTTCGAGACTCGTGGACTTCTGCGCGTGTGTAGCTGCGAAGATAGTCTCTCATCTCGCAGGCCGCCTGTCAGCATGCACGTGCCGAGTTCGCGCTGGAACGATAGCGGCCTCGGAGCCGCTGGCCGAGCGATTTCGTATCGTCGCGCCGTTGTGAAACGTCTTTGACCTTGCTCTGAGCGGTGTCTTTTTCAGGCGTCAACAAGGAGTTGGCGACGAAGGAGAGGAGAAGGGTCCAGTTGCACTTTCTTTGAAAATACGCGCGCAACTTGCTTTCTGGTGCCGCCGCGGTGGCTCGGTGGTTATGGCAAGCGAAAGACCGCGGGTTCGATCCCGGCCACGGGGGTGGAATTCTGATGGAGGCGGAACGCTAGAGGCCCGTGTACTGTGCGATGTCAGTGCACGCTAAAGAACACCAGGTGGTTGAAATTTCCGGAGCCCTCCACTACGGCGCCCCCTCATACCCCGAGTCGCTTTGGGACGTTAAACTCGCATAAATCATAAACCAATCATCCGAGTCTGTTTCGTTTCCATGTCTTTCGCGTTCATGCAGTCATAAAAGCAGGGCGTGTTTTACCCTTTTGACACTGCGTCTCTCGCTGTTTTGTAATCCAGCGGGTTCTCAGAGTGCTTTGGCTTTGGCATCTCTCCGATTTCTTGCTTCTCACCGAGAAGTGCTCCAAAGATGTGGTTTTGTTTTGGCGGCGCTGACGCTTGTCGGCTGGCTATTATCAATTCTCTTTTTTTTTTCTTTAGCGCGATGCCTCGAACCGCGCTTATCCGTATTCAGAGCGGCGGGGTTTCCGGTTGCGTCTGGCCCCAGCCGTGGCAAGAGCCGCGCTTTGCCAAATGAAAAGCAAGCGTCGAGTTCACTCGCCCATCGTAGTTCGTTCTGTTAAACAGCGCGACCTCGCGGCGGCGGCGCCGATTATGGTGTAAACGTTAATGTGACCGAGAGTATTTACGATGCGCGCGGGCGCCTTGGTTTCCCGATGCAGACGAGCTGGCCCGCTGCCAGCATTGTGCTGGTCAGAGGCGGCTCGTGCCTCTGAAGACGCGCAACTTCGCCGCACCGAGCCGGTAGTAGAAGCATTGAACGATTTGTGCAGTTTCGAGAAGGGGGGGGGGGGGGGGGGCAGGAAGAATGTGGGGTGCGTGACGGAGGAGAGGTTTGTTGTCGATGGCGGGGAAGTGTACTCGAAGCGAGCGAATTGAAAAGCCGTGGCTCGTGTGGTTTGTATGAGCGGGTGGGCGTGTAATACGTGCGAATCCTTCTGGGCGTTTTCCAGGTGTATACACCTCTTTGGCTGCTGCCTCGTCGCGCGCCCCGCCGATTAATCGCGGTTGCTTCGTGCGGGATTTCCGCGAACGCGGCCCGTATTCTCGCGAGAGGCTGTGCGTGACTCGCTTCTCTCGTTTCTGATCCCTCAGTGTATTTCTCTCCACCGTTTTGGTATTCCGACGGCGCGGCGAGCTGCTTTTTCGCCTCGCGTTTCTCGAGTCGAGAATCGGAATGGTTGCGACGACGTTGCCGCTCGCCGCGGCAAACGCGCAGTGGGGCCGCGGGGAAACACCAAGGACAGTTTTCCGCTGGTGGCACACGTCTCTGGCTTCGTGTGTCCCCTGAAACTGTCTTGGACCTTCCTCCCTTCTCTTGCGGCGCGGTTCGGGTGTCCACCGAGATATGTGAGGGAATTACTGCGCAATTTCCTTTCCCCAAAAACCGAAGCCAACTCCGAGAAAAAAAAAATCTGCCATGACATACCGCTCGGCGCACCATGGAGGATTCACTCAACACAGACTGCGCGCGCGTCCTTTTCCGCGGTCGTCGTGGGCTCCCGAGAACCGGGTCATCGGGGCCTTCCTAGTCCCAGCGCTGCCGCCACCCCTGCCGCCGTGGGCGCCCAAGAGAGGTGTGATGAGCCCGATGCGACGCGTATACCGCTCGCGCGTCTCGTCTTGTGTGTTTCTTTTGCTGCTGCGGGGTCTCTCTTTTCTGGGGCGTCCGATAGTCTCCCATCTCCCCCTCCCTCCCTCCCTCCCTCCCCCTCTCTTTCTTGTCTTCTTCTTACTCGCCGTGAAGACAAAGGGTGCTTAGAGAGCCGGTAGGACGACGGAGCCAGCGGCTAAGCGCAAGACGCACAGGAGGCAACCACTGAGCTGCCCGCCAGGAGAAGCAGTGTGCGAGGGGCGCTACCGAAAATCCGCGTCGTCGCGTTCACGTCGTCGCCTAACCCACTGACCTGCGCGTGGCTTGGGGCGGCGACATCGCTGGGAGACTGCCAGGAGTGTTACAGACTTACGGGATTCCCTGGCCCACTCGTCGGGCTTGTTCCCCTCCTGCTGCTGCCGAAGCTTTTTTTCGTTGCTTCATATGGCGTGAATCCATGCGTCTGTGCGGGATCTTTCTGGTGCGCATCGCAGATAGTCTGCGCGCTCCACGCGGTGGGTATGCGGTACCACCTTCACTAAACTCTTAAATACTCACGACTCCGTAAATTTTTTTTAAAATAAGTCTGGTTCTTCTATCGCCTCGGGTCCCGTAACTAATGTTGCTGCTGGAAGACTGCAAGAAGAGCGTGCTGCCTTCCGAATGGCATCAAGAATGCATGCCCTCATGGAACGCCGATTATTCCCCTTGAGACGAATTTGAAGCTTTGGCCGCTTGGAAGCTGTATACCGCGACTGGATCTGTCGGGGTACAGTTTTTGACTTTCATCTGAAGTGTGCTGTTTACTCCGCTGTACTGACCTGGGTATACAGCGCCGTTGCCTGCGCGGCCCAATATTTCGAGCCACAGGAAGCGGCGTTGTTTTTTTTTTTTTTTGCCCGCACGCAACCGCGGGAGATGTGCAGGTATTCCGTGCTGTGCCTCGCCGCCGTACAAGAGGGGCGACAACGGTCACGCTGCTTCCTGGAAGGAGTTGTGTGATTATACCTGTCGATCTGGGCTTGACCCGCTCTGACGCACGCGTTTTCCCAGTGTAGGCGATTGCCACTCACGCCTGCTGGCACCGATTTCACGGCTGTGCCTGTTTTGTGACTCGGAGGAAAAAGCGGCGGGCAAATCCTGTCCCCTAAGCTTGTGGTATACGTCCTATCTAAACGAATTCGACGGCACGGATCATTGGCACGACGGAATTCCGAAACTTGCTTGCACATATGCGTACGCGAACGAACCCATTCTCGCTCGGCTACTGAGCCGGAGTACCCGGTTTCGAACCCGACCGCGGCGCGGCCGCGTTTCGATGGAGGCGAAACGCAAAAGGCGCCCGTGTGCTGTGCGATGTCGGTGCACGTTAAAGATCCCCGGGTGGTCGAAATTACTCCGGAGCCCTCCGCTGCGTCACCTCTTTCTTCCTTTCTTCTTTCACTCCCTCCTTTATCCCTTCGCTTACGTCGCGGTTCGGGTGTCCGCCGATATATGTGAGACATATACTGGACCATTTCCTTTCTTCAAGAACCCATTCTCCTTGCAAGCATATACGCTGGCGCTCGTTCGCTCATGAGCGGGATTATGATTCCGCTTCGCTCGCGTGAGCGTTCTCGCATCAGAGCACCTTGTAATTACGGCGTCAGCCGGGCAGTCGCGCGGTGGCTTTGTCTCTCTTTATGCTAATTCAGTGCGAGACGCGTATACATACGTATATGCTCCGCTGCACAGCTTCGTTTTACGGATTCGTGTTTATTTTTTTTCTATTTTCCCCGACGCTTTGTTCTCGCTTCTTATTTAAGAGGAACGCGTGTAACTAAGCGCGGCGCTAAATAAACAAAAAAAAAAACCGCGACGGCTGTGTAGACAGTACACGGGGGGGAAGCTTCCCACGGTGGGACAGTATTCCGCGCTCAGTCTCGTTACGCGTTGTTGCAGCTGTGCGCGCGTTACTGTTAATAAACAGCCCTGCTGCGCACTCTTACTCGCTGTTCAAACATGCTGCGCGTGGGAGCGCAGTCGCTGTGCGCAGTGACAAGAATTGTGCCGTTGACATCGCCAAAACGTGAGCAGGATAATTACGCTAACGAGTCGAGGTAAAATAGTTGCCGTTTCCCTGTCTCGCTAATTGTGCGTCTGTTCTGCGCGTGGATCGTGTTCTTTGTTCTCTTTAGGCAAAAACTTGAGACGACGGCTACGAAGAGCTAGTTGTCTGGGGCTCCGAAATGATTGCTGTGCTAGCGAGGGACCCGTCGCGGTGGCTCAGTGGTTAGGGCGCTCGACTACTGATCCGGAGCTCCCGGGTTCGAACCCGACCGCGGCGGCTGCGTTTTTATGGAGGAAAAAAGGCGAAGGCGCCCGTGTGCTGTGGGATGTCAGTGCACGTTAAAGATCCCCAGGTGGTCGAAATTATTCCGGAGCCCTCCACTACGGCACCTTCTTCTTCCTTTCCTCTTTCACTCCCTCCTTTATCCCTTCCCTTACGGCGCGGTTCAGGTGTCCAACGATATATGAGACAGATACTGCGCCATTTCCTTTCCCCAAAAAACCAATTATTACTAGCGAGGATTCTTCAGCGCAATGTATCTCCACTGTTACGGCCGTCGTAGCCAAAGCGTAGCTTTTTTAGGAGGATAACTGCGACGTCACTTGTTCGCGCTCCGGCGCCTCGTAGCCGTCTAGGGCTCCGGATTAACTGCTATGACATATAGCCGGGATTCATCAGCGTGCACCGAAATATCAGTCAGCATGCATACGTGCGGATGCCTCCGTCGCAACATGGCTTCCTCGTTGCCCGGGTGTCTTATACACCCGGTCATGATCGGTAGCTGCAGGATGCCGCAACCGGTGGCGGCGGCAGGAGCGGCTACACGGCATCATGAGCTTGATGACCGCGCCGGCCGCAAGGCCGCTTCGCAGTCCAACCGGATTCGCGTCGACTTGCCCTCGGGCGGCAGAGCCGATCGCCGCCCTGACCCTCCTCACGTTTTGACGGTCGCTCGTTGGGAGCTGCTTGCTTGCGTGCATGCATGCCGCTGCCGCACCACGTGACGGACGATGCGTGCCTCTCGGCGGGACGAGGTGCGACGCGTCTCGTATGCCAGTGAGGGGCGAGCGCTCTGGCCTCAGAAAAGGACAAGCCCTTCGCGTGGCAGCTGTGTATACCCCGGTTATGAAACAAATTAAGTGGTTATGAGGAAGGAGGGGCGTAGTATATAGCTGTCTCAGTTCTCTGTGGACACCTCAACCGCGCACCGACGAGGTAAGGTGAAAGAAGGTAGACAGAAAGAGGCGCCGTAGTGGAGGGCTGTTGATTAAGACCACCTGGTGTTCTATTAACGTGTACTGACATCACAAAGTAGAGAGGTGTATTAAGCGTTTCGCCTCAGTTCTTTATGAACTAATGGAGATAGATTAAAAGCATTCCTTAGGACAAACCGCTTCCTCGATAGCTCAAGGATTGCATCTTGCGTTAAGTTTTCACTGTTTGCAGGCTCGGCGACGGTACTACCATGCTTTAAAAGAAGAAAAAAAAATGACGGATAGCTGCTGACTCATGTAGATGTGACCGATAATTGGGCCTGTGTAACGGGCCGTGCACGAGAGCCTTGGAGCGTTGCTATAGGCGCTGTCAAAGTTTACTTCTCACAATGCCAGGCTTTTTACCAAGCGATTTTTTTTTGTCTGTATCGGCGGGTATACTGTCTGCCGCACGTACGACTCAAATGGCTGCGCAGGCGTACGCTGCCTCGTTGAATAACTGTGTTGGGTAATGTCGCTGTTCCAGGTGTACTAGCGACTGCGCATGCGTCAGGGAACGCGCACTGGCGATGAAATTCAGGGCCCGGGAAGCGAAAGCCTCCCGCCCCGTGGGACCACGACTGCGCCTTACATCCTTCGGCGTTTGTTGCTTCTCCCTTGTGCGAGCGAGCCATTAGGAGCGCCGGGACGCGCTTGTCACGAGAAAGAAATTGCGTGCGAGTCTCTGCGTAACCATTAGGAGCCGGAGGAGGAAACAGCCCCATGGTGGACGCATAAGAAGGGTTCTTTCCCTTCCAGCGCGCGGCGGAATGGCGAAACACACCCCGACCCCCCCTCAGCTTTTTTGCGAATAAAAGTGTGTGCCCTGCCCGTTCCGGGTCCTTGGGCGCCCGTTTCAAAGCTTAAGTGCCCGTCTCACTCTTCTTGCGTTAGCTTTCACGACGCGTCGCGACATCTCGGACGATGTATACGGTGTGCTCCTGGTTCTGGCCGCAGTCCAAACTTAGCTGTAATGGCGTACGACGATTTTTGCGAATGCGACACAGCATTAAAAGCCTCATCGGGAAAATGTGTCGTCGCTCACAAAAGTTCGCCCATTGGCTGGAGAGAAGTGACGTCGCCAGACCGGATGACTCCCATTGGCTGGAGGGGAGTGACGTCACCAGGCCGGATAATTCTCATTCGCTGGAGGCAAGCGACGGCACCAGATCGGAAGTGACGTCACTTCCGGTGAAGGCGTCGACCGCTTGTAATGCTGTCGCATTGCCGACACGCAAATAATTAGGCGTCCCTGTTAATTTTCAGAAGAATCGACTGTTGGGCCAGTTGGTGCATGACTCGATGATACAAGGCGCAAAAGTAGACAGGACGAAGGAAGAGGCGCCGTGTCCGTGTTCGTTCTTCGTCCTGTGCCACCCAATTCTTGGCCAATCCCCCTGTGTGGGCGTGTGCCGTAGTATGAGGATAACAACAACAACAACCTGTCCACCCCTGCGCCTTGTATCTTTGAGAACCCGTGAATTTTGTTTTTATCACAGGTGTGTCACTTTCCACGTGGTCGGAGCAGTCGTCGTGCCACGCACCGGAGATCATGTTGCGCCTTTGGCTCTCTCAAAAATTTTCATAGCTCGCGCAGTGGCCTTGGGCAGTGACTGCCGTGCGAACAGGTACCGTAGGATCGCATTAGCATTTCTTCAAACCCCTGTTTGTGCGAGGAAAACCAGTATTCTAATACGGCGAACGTTATTGTGACGCGCACTCGTGCGAGCACGTTTTATTTTTTCCTTTTTCACGCCGGTGCCCTAGCGGGCAAATCGCAAAGCACGTTCTGGCAGGGTTACGACATCTGGGATCACCTCCACGCGGTCGTCCCGATCGCTAAGGTCATGGCAGGGCATGGAACCCGCACATTTCCGAGAAGCGTAGTATCCCATCATTACGCTTATTTATCTGTCCCACGCATAGGCAGGTATTTTAGGACAACGTTCCTTGGCATTTTTCAACGTACCAGATGAGGTGGCACATGAAAATGAAAAGAGGAGGGGGGAGAGGATATCTTGCTGGTTAATCTTCCGAATTCCGCTACTTGTTTTCTGGAATGACTGATCATTTATATCACGGGAAATTCATAGCACTGAATCGGCATGTAGCGCTCACTAACATTAACTCTTCCATCAATCCATGCGAAAAAAAAAAACAAGTACTGTTTCGACTTCGTGGCTCTCTGTGTGTGAGCCTTCCTACTCTATGTTGAGCGCAGAAAAAAATGCAGATGTAGTCTCATGGAACGTCTGCCTTCAGCACTAAAGCGCATATAACCGGGTGAATGGTTTCCCGGGCGACGGCGGCTTCTATTTCTGGCATCTTGGCAGCCATGCAAGTCTCATTTCGTGTTGTCGCCATGGCGAAGGCTTCGTGACCGTCAGCTTCGATATGAATCTGTAGTAGAGGGAGGTTGCTTTGTCTGCTTCCGATATTGGCGATGTCGCGCCCTATTTCCCTCCATTGTTGGAAAATGGCCCCGAGTTCCTTTTGCTTCCCGAACTTGGAGCGTAGTGGATTTCAATTTTACGCCAGCCTAATGAAGGCCGCCTACGCATTCCGTAAAAAAATAAACGTAAAAAAATAAAAATAAAATAAAATGAAAACGCTTGCCGTTTTATATTAGGCCTGTGCCGCTTCTACGGTATGAAACGAAAATAGTGTGCAGTAAAGGCTGGGTAACGGAAAAGGGTGGTTGGGGGGGGGGGGGGGGGGGTTCTGTAACTCCTGCGCCTGAAAGAAACTGAAGCGTACTCCCTCCTTCCCCTCCCCTTATGGCGCGGTTCAGGTGTCCAATGATATATGAGACAGATACTGCGTCATTTCCTTTCCCCAAAAAAACAATTATTATTATTCGATATTCTGTGCTGGACGGGCCCGTATTGTTAGTCTTAGCCGTAAGTTAATTTTAAGTCTATGCATTTCACTGAACGCAAATTCTCGTGTCTGTGTAAACGCACACGTCGTATGGCAACAAACATTTCTCTATGAGGTACATAGAGATGTACTGACAAACAGAGCGGGTGCGCCTGTGCTGACTTTTTTTTTTGTTTTTTATAGACCTATAGCGGTGGGGGGGGGGGGGGGGGGGCAACGCAGGTTACCTGGGCCCCAGTAAGAGCTATCGACCCCCCCCCCCCCTTTTTTTTTTTTGACGCGCGACTACGGCGGCCATCTGATTATGTCCGGGTTCTGATAACTGCGAACCTTGGGGCCGCTCCTCTGAATTGATCTCGTTAAATGGGGCACCATGCCACCGATTTCCAAACCTCCGACGCGTATTAGGCGCAGTTTACGAGCGTACTACAGCGAAATCCCGTTACTACGAAAGTGGTTGACCGCGACTCGAGTTAATCGTTGCAATGGTCGCATGTTGTGTGGCTAGTGGTGCGCGTTTTATAGCGTCGCTGCTTTCAACAAGGTTTACGGCTGTTTCCTTTCATGGCTGCCAATTTTTGCACACCTTTCCAGTTACAGTTCGTCTTTCGTCGTGTGTATGTATATATATATATATATATATATATATATATATATATATATATATATATATATATATATATATATATATATATATATATATATATATCTGCTCTAGTGAATGGTTCTACTGAAACTGCAAAATTCCGTGCGGACGAATTCTGTGCGAAGGATTTCTTTGTTTCGTGTTCAATGCTTACTTGGCCCTGTCCTGCATCACTGCTTATGGCGCAAGTAATGTCCCTGACGGGACCCTTAAGGGTTAATAAATGATGATGATGATGATGATGAAATAATGCATGACCCTCGGTTCCAAACGGACTGCTATCCAGATCAGGTGTCATACACTGCCGCTGTTGACACTTTGTGTTTCGTCATTTCGTATTTCTCTACCTCTCTTTCTCTCCCACCACCTTTCTTTTTGTAACGTTCATCAAAGAAGCGCGAAATGTGGAATTCCCGCGGATTCTAACGCCTCGCTCGCTCACTCACACGTTCGGCTACGTCGTCTCGCTCATGTGCGTTGCGTGTCGCGCAGCTCCGGGCCACGGGACAGCGTCCGCAGCAGCGGTCGGTGGTCGTGCATCTTTTTTTGAAAACCGCTGGTGCCGGCGACGCGAAACACCAAGAACGAAGAAAGCCTCTCCCCACGCGATCAGGTGAACGGGGACGGCGGAGTTGACTCAGTTGGCGTTGGCCACTTGTACAAACACGCCCAACTCGCACGCATTCCTGTGTGTCTCTGGTGCGCGCTCGCTGGAGTCAGCGCCGTGTCAGGCACCGCCCGCTCCCGGCGACCGGGATCATTGACTGTCGGGAGAAAAATTTGCCGGCCTCCATTACACGAGTGCCTTCCTCCGCAGTCCGTGACGAGTGGCCACGAGGAGGGAGGATGACGCCGCTATGCGGACGCCCAGCCCCGTTTCCGTCGCCCCTTCCCCGTGTCTCCCACTCCCCCTGCTGTTTCGGTTGTACTGAGACAAGCGTCTCATTCCCGCTAGTCTTGTTCCGTTCTTCCACCCCGGTTCTTGCCCCCCCCCCCCCCCCCCCTTCTTTGCCTTGCGTAACACATTCCATTTCTATTGTTTGACTTTTCACGCGTCCCGCACCGCACCGACTGACTGAACGCGCACATAAGCAGGCAGCCTCCCTCTTCCACCGGCTGGCCTGTTTCGCGCCGGCAATAATAGGCCGCGACCCAGAAAAGAAAAAAAAAAGGGATTCCGCGGCTCACTTCCGCCACCGTGTCTGTGCGCGAGTGCCCGCGTTCCCAGCTCGCATCACCTGTTGCTTCGGCGGCTCTTTGGCGCGCGCGCGCTTCGCGACTATAGACATACCATGCACACACACTCCGCTATACAAGCCCAGTGTCTTTTGAAGCCGCGCAGCGCTGATAAGAGTTTTAAAGGCGGCGTCAGCCAATCGGGGTTCTCATTCGCGACGGTGTAAGCACGTCCGAAAGGTTCGTGATTGTCAGGAGCCCTTGACTGAACTGCCTTCGTTAGTTTGCCGTTGTGATTGGCCGTCCCGCGGTCGGCGCCGGCCAGTCGGAGAGGCGTTTTTCAGGTACCACGCCTAGTCTAGCTCGTTGTAGATTTCCTTACGCTCAACTTTTTTAGCGACGCGAGAGTATTATAAGTGGCGGGGGCGGCTTCGTCCAAATGTGAGAGCCGTTCCACGCGCGATCGCGTGCTGGGCACGGTCCGGTGCACGGCCGTCCTCAGCTCGCCGACATGAACCGGTCGCTGCACCGACTGCACCCAGTCTCGTGCCTGCCCACACCGGCGGAGAAAGAAAGACAAAAGAGAAGCGAACAATCCTGTTTCCACAGCGCCCGTGCTAGGAGGAGAGCCTGTCGCTCCCTCCTTCTTGTTAAAAGTCGCCCGAGTTGCTGCTGCCGCCGCTTGGCACTTGCCGGTCGCCGTTTTCCAGTTATGTAGGGCAGCACGCGCTGCGCGAAGGACGATGAAGGAACGCGCCGTGTGTGTTTCGGCGGCGCCTGTCGAATGTCCATCAGATAAAGGACGACGGGTGCGTGCCGAGCCTCCAGAAATAAAATGAAGGTTCCCGGGAGACCCACGTACATATAAATACCTGTAGCGCAGTACGCGCGAACGGTGGTGTCCGCGTGAATTGGCTCCCCGCTGGATGCGTGCCATTGTGCTTGCATTCCATCGCGCGAACGTTCGGGGTCATTCGCGCGCGCGGAACGCTCGCCCGCCGCTCCTCGTCAACTTGTCGTCCCCCAGCTGCCAGCAACGTGCTTCTCTTGTGTGTTTATTGTGACGACATTCCGTTGAGCAGAACTCTATATTCCGGCGAATTTGCGGCAGTTCTCACCGGTGAACTAGTACCTTTTTTTTTTCTCTCTCAGCGACGCATTTCGCGTGATACCCGAAAGTCGGTTCCACGCGCACTAATTGCCGGGGAGGGGGGACATAATCCGTGTCACGTGGTCGTATACGTATGGGACGCGGCGTTGGTTCCAAGCGCGGCACCTCCAGAGTAGACTCAAGGTCGTGGGAGGTGCCGCGCCTTCGTTGGGTGTAAACAGCGTCTTCGCAGGAGAGCTTGCGAGTTTAGTTTTCGTTCATCTGGAATGGAGGACGGTGCATAGAATGTGCGGAGAGCGTGCGTACTGTTTTTCGCTCTCCTGCTGCTCTGTGAATGTTCGCGCGTTGTCTAACTTCTTCGCGGTGTCGTCGGTCACTCGGGGACATCACATTCAGTGCGACCGCACTTTGGTGGGCACGCCGTCTGTACCGGCATATTCGTCCTCGAGTGGGTTGTTGTACGCTCTACAAAAGTTTTCCCAACGCTCTTCCAGTGACTGTAGCCGGTTAGTACCAGTCCGCGGCGCACCATTACGGCGTCCCTTGAAACTGAACTGTGCTTCGGGGGGTCACATTTTGTTAACTCGGTTTCTTTTGCGCTGCATGTGCGTGCGAGCGGACGTTCTGATGTGACGGCGACGTTCGGGTTTTAATGCGCGTCCGTGACTGAGTGTCGTCCGTCTCTGGTCGGTGCAGCAAGTTACAAAGCATTCGCTGCGGCTATGCGCTCTTCCAGTCTCTGTCTCGTGTTCTGTCCAGCGTGTCCTCTTATGGGGCCGGCGGCTACTGCAATCGCAACGGGTCAGCGAACGCCCCCCCCACCCCTCCTCCCGCCTTTCCGTTGTGCGTACACGCGGAAATAATCGTCCCGTCGCATCGTCCGATTCTCTGCGGCGATTTCAACGCTCGGCTGCCATAGCGTTCTCGTGGTCGTCGTCGGTGTGCGTGCATGCTGGCCCGGGGGGGGGGGGGGGGGGGGTTAGTGCAGACAGGGGGTCTGGCCGGCAGGCTACGCGGCCGCAATTTGTGCGTTGTGGCATCTCCGCCGCCGTCGTTTGCACGGCGGTCCTCTCCGGCGACGGCTGTGCCTGGCGCGTGGACGTGGCCTCGATGGTCTCTCCGCTGCAGCTCAGATGACCCGCGCCGCGACGACAATGGTCGGCCCCGGCACCTTTGCCTCCTCTCCCTCTTATTAGCCCGGGCATTATACGTGCAACATAAGCCCCCTCCTCGTCTGTTCCAGCCGGCCTCTCTCTCTCTCCCTTGAAAGTGTGTACTCAGTGGAGTCGTATACCCAACCTCCCCCGACGCGATATGGGTGAACCGTCGCGCTCGCCCGTTGTCTGATGGGGATGTCGTCTTCGTCGAAAATAACTCGCCCTGGGTTGTGGGGGATGTTTCTGCGCCGATCCGCGTATACACCGCTTCGTGTATGACCCAGTTTTTGAGATTGCTGGCTTCATATCGAGTCTTCCCCTCTCTCCCTGGCGCGCGCGCTCCTAGGCGGTTGAGAAAGCGTCGCGATGGTTTCGCCGCCAGATCTCTCCCGCTTTTCATCCGCGCTTCGAAATCGCTAGCTCCATCGTACGGTGGTTGCACGGACAAGCGGTCGCGGTGCAACGGGTGTCGTCCTCCTTTTTCCTTTGCGCGAGTGTGCGGTGGCTAAGACCCGACTCGGTCCGGTTGTCGTGATTACGGGCCTGCAGAGCTGAACTAGACGGCTTTGTTGGTGCGTGCAGGTCAGCGCGATACCCTCACTGTAATCTCAAATAAAAACAGCGCTGCTGTCTACCTCTTTGTGCCATCTATAGCGTAGCACTTGGCCGCCAGGGCATCTGTCATGCCATTGGAGGCGATGTTCTTGTCGCACGGGCTTTAACAGCACTCGAGTAATGTGCGCTTCTCCCGCGGGAGAGATTTTCGTGGCGTCTCTGATTACAGGAGGAGGCAGATAATTAACAGCCCATCATAGGCACACTGAGATTAAGGAGTCAGTTTTCTTGCCCGCAGCTTTGCTATCTAGAAAGAGATAGATAAAACGTGAGGCACTTTTATCATTGCTATGAGTGCGTGGCTTTTTCCATTACAGGTCCGCTGCGTGGGGTCATTAGCTTTGGCGTTCGTCGGCTATTGGTCTCAAGTTCGCACTCGGGTTTGATCCCGGCCGCGGCGGCGGAATTTCGGTGGAGGCGAGCCTGTAACCAGCGGTGACCGTTCGCGCCAACTTGGCAGCACGCGCTGGATTTTTTTAGCCGTGTGTGCGAGTGTGCAGGGGTTCCTTTTTTGTTGTTGTCCATTGTTTTCGTTTCCTGCTACCTGCATACGTGCGCCGTAAAATGTCAGTGTCAGTCGCCCGGTCGTAACTGGCTCTGTTTCCAGTCGGTAATTACATGCAGGCGTCTTCGCTTGTGCGTGCAAACGTGCGCACGGTTCAGAATTCTTCTTTAGTATAGCACGGAGTCCTTAATATATGCAGCGAGAGTGCCAGCCACACCGGCGACAGAGACAGAGAGCAGCCGTGATGAGTTGTCGCTTTCCGTGTCGGATTAGAATAAACTGAGCCACATGCATTCCGAGACTTGTTTGCTCAGCGCAGTCCAAGGACAGGTTGGCGGGTTTCAGAAAAAGAAGGGACGCGTGTGGAGCATGAACCCAGCCGGGTCTTCTTTCCCCTTTTGTACAGGCGCGGCTGCTTGTATGTGCAGTGAGCTTATGGCATTCCGCCTTGTGCGCGCGTGTGTAGTACGTGCGCTTTACAGTTTAAAAGTGGCGCGGCGACTGCTCCGTCGTTTTCCTCGAGGCGCCCAAAGCCTTTTTTGCCTCGTCCCGCGTGTCCTGTGCGCCTGAGAAGCCACGCGGCTTTAAACTCCGCTGACACTCGGTATTTCTTGCGCACTGCCTGACGCTGCAGCACGGCTAGTTTTCTCCTTTACTCCGGCATGGAGTGGCGAGTTGAGCAGAAAAAAAAAGAAAGAGTGAATCCAGGCAGAGTGCCGTTCCCACTTTTGAAGTTAATTCAAATTATACCCGATCAACGACCGACTTCCCTTTGTGACAGGCCACTGCAGGGTCGAGTACGCTGTATAAATAAGGCATCGTATATAGTCTGCCTCTCTGTATAGGCAGCGGTGCTCCAGCGTCTGTGTCTCTCTGCTGGTGAGCGTGCTAATGTAGTGGGTTCGATTCCCGTTGAGGGCGAAAGGCGAGAACGATGAGACTTGGGCGCAAGTGAAACCAGCTGCAGGTGGTCCAAGTTTACCGGATTGACCATCGCGCACCTTCGCAGGTGTTTTTCAGCTGTGAGTCAATCATACGAAAGCAAAGAAAGAGAGGGATGTGCGGTTATACAACTTGCTTCGTACTTTCGCTTGTCTATGTACATTTGTGCAAACGCCCGCAGCTCAATACTCCGGCTTTGGACGAGCGCATGTTTCGACGTTTCCGTTACTTTGCAGTGGCCGGCGCAGATGTATACCGTAACGGTCTGGGTCCCGTACAAATAAAGCGGTAGCTGATGGCGTGGCCAGCCGGCCTAGTTTCGGGGTCCGCGAGTTGTATACGCCGCCGAAGAATCGGGGCGATTCGGGCCGCTGCGTTCGTATGTATATCGAGTACCGCGGGCATGCGCATCGCTGTGGTTTTGCGCCGGGTTGCAGTCTCTCTCGCCATCTTTGAAGCCTTTACGGAGTTGCCTGCGCTGTAAAGGCGCTTCTCCTGTACATTTATTCCTCCCGCTCCTTTCAGAGTCCCTTCGTTGTGTCCGAACTGCGCGGCTGCGCCAGCGTGTACGCTTTGAGGAAAAGGGAGTTTCTCTATCCTCTTCGGCAGGGTGTTCACGGTTTAGTTGCGCGGGTCGACTGCGTTCGGGCGCAGTCAGTGTAATAATAATAATAATAATAATAATAATAATAATAATAATAATAATAATAATAATAATAATAATAATAATTGGTTTTGGGGAAAAGGAAATGGCGCAGTATCTGTCTCATATATCGTTGGACACCCGAACCGCGCCCGTAAGGGAAGGCATAAAGGAGGGAGTGAAAGAAGAAAGGAAGAAAGAGGTGCCGTAGTAGAGGGCTCCGGAATAATTTCGGCAACCCGGGGATCCTTAACGTGCACTGAGCTCAGTGTATGGTGCGCGTCACTGGTTATATAGTTTCCGGCCACCGCTGGCGGCTCCTCGGCGTGGCGCGGCAGTCGGGAAGTTGTTGGCACGTAACGGTGCTTATTCGGAATCGCTCGTTTTCCTGGCCAGTGTGGCGGGGGACTGTGGTATGCATGTCGGCGCGTCTTGATATGTTTCTTTTTTCAGGACCAGGTTTGTCCGAAACCCTGTAACTCGCATTATTTCCTAAACAAACAGGGTCTACGTGGTCCATAGCCTGATTGTCTTGTTTGTTGCTAGGTGTCCGCTATTTCCTCCGTGCAGCAAAGATGCAGGAGAGCGTGCACTGGAAGCCGCAAAAAAAGAAGAAAAAAAGAGCCCAGTAAAATGGGACTAACTGCAGCATTTAATTGGTTCTCGCGGCGATCAGTTGATCCGCAGGCAGAGTAATTGTGGCTGAGGATCCAATCGTAATTTGTCTCTTGGGTCTAATGATTGTGGCAACTGAGTTAGTCCCCCGAAAAAGGACTGAGCTCTACAACCTCCTACTCTCTTGTGCCTCGGAGTGGCATAACCGGTGTCAGTGGCTGTTGAATTTCCCTTTTTTGTGCGTGATTGTGCGCTGCTAGTGTCAAAAGATTTTGCCATGGGTTGATGTACTTAATATCTATGCTTGTACTTGACAGTTCTGACGCGTTCCGCACCTTTTTCGTCCTGACATAAGTTTGATTTATGTCGCGCGTCAAAAATTTCGTGCGTCACACTTCTGGCAGTTAACGCTGCCAATGACTGGTTTTTCCCCCGAGTCTTTCTCCCTCTCTTTCAACATTGTTTTTAAAGGAAAAATCTTGTCGGTGCGTCGTAAGCATTCCGCCTCGATATAGGCACCGTTCCTCGTCCCCTGCGGCTACAGCTATCTCGACTGTGCTGGTATTGAGCCTGGGGCGGCATGAGGACTTCGACATTCCTTTAGTATTTTCCTTCTTTCGTTCCCTCGGGGAAAATTCGAGCGAGAAGGAAAAAAGAAAAGGAGGCTAATTGGGGGCGTCTACCACGCTCTAAAGCTGTAGCATGCAGTGCGGCCGAACTTTAGGTTGTGAGCGCCTTCTCGCGTGCCCCTCATTTTAGCCGTCATCGCGAGCGGCGTTTCACACAAGCGGTTGGCGGCGCCGCGTCGTGTCGCCGCCGATACGTTGTTCCGGCATCGCGTCACGGTGTGCTCGCGTTTCGCCTAGATTGCGCGCACGCGGCGCATGGTTCCGCTTCCCGCGACGCTGGTGGTGGTGCGAACCGTGACCGCGTCGCGCGCAGCGAAACAAAGGAAAGCTGCGAGCGGTGTACAGTCGCGAGCAGTATGACGGGGAACAGTTTGAGCATGTAATTATTGACTACTCCATAGTTATGCATGACGCACACAGTTTTTTTCTGTTTTCTAACTACTTTTCCTCTTTGCGTATAATACCGAGAAGTCATTCTGAAATTTAGTGGAGAAATCACCACCCATCATAATTTGTTCACCCTTAAAGGCCCTTAGGTTAGGGCATTACATTAGGGGAGGGGGGCGGAGATTCGTAGCAGAGCACAGTGGTCAATATAATGCGTCGAGTTACAGAGTCAGTATCTACAAGAACAAAAGAAATGGGTTTATGATTATACAGTTCAAGAAATCAATAAAAATGTCAGCGCAATGAGCACTGGGCATCGAAAGAAATGACAACAAAAGCAAAAAAAACCTGCAAATTCCCAATTTTGTGTTAAAAGTTCGTTCCCGCTCATATTTCTCACGACTGTATACTTCCTTCGCTAAATCCTCTTGGGGTAGGTAACGCTCGCTCTATGCTGTACAGGCGTCGTATAGCTGATGACGTCTAACTTGTCTGGATTACTCGGGGTTTCAGCTAACCACCACTGAAAAGTCAGAGCGAGCGAGAGCTTTCGTACTAGTTATATGTTTTGTATATGTATGGGTGGTATCGAACGAACGTCATCGTGTTTGGCAGAAACATTGAGCCACCGGTGAGCACATTCAAGGGAGTGTCGCTGCGGACCCGGTTGGCTGTTCCAGCTAAAAAGCCGAACCGTCATCAAGTGGTGCTGGCGAGCGTACTATTTACCGCTGTTTTCCCTGCACAAACACCGTATTGCTCGCGGTAACCGGTTCGAATCATTCGCCTGCATCGAGCTCTTCATTGGCGCAATGTCCCCGCCGGGCACAAATAACCAGTTGGGTTGTGCGGCCTGCGAAGGTCGACAGCGCCTTGAAAGCGGGGGGTTATTATCGGCAGCGTTTACGGGAAAGCGAAAAAGTTTTCTGCGAAGCGTGCGTGCGGAATAATAACAAAAAGTCTGCCGACCGCTTGTTGCGGGAAGCGCGTGCTCTGCGCATTCGCCGTCGTTTCTTCGTACTCCGTTTTCCTCGCCACTGTTCGGGCATTTGATTATGTACGCAAGGCTGCGCGCACGCACACGCGGACAAGTAGAGCCGTTCGGCGTGACGGGAAGGGAGAGATTCCTCGCATTCCCGCCGCCGTTCTGGAACTGCGCACCGCGTCGGCGCAGTCGGGGCGGAGCGATATCGTTCGCTCTATATAAGCACGCCTGTTCATACTTGTGCTGGCAAGTCGAGCTTTGTACGAGAAAGCTGTAGTCTGGTTAGGAAATGCCCGTGACTTTAATGATCAACGGGAAACGCGCGGACCGCAGAATTGAAAATGAAGTTAAAAGGGACTTTCAGGTATCTAATTGCTGAGCGTTGGCAGCAGGGTTCTCTCGTCTGCGTCTGTGTCTTTTGTGCCTATAGCAGACGCGTTGACTTAGTCCAAGGTTATGGTGCTGGGCTGCCAACCCGAAAGACGTGGGTTGGATCCCGGCCGCGATGGTCGCATTTCGATGGAGGCGAACTGCTAGAGTTCCGTGTACTGTGAGGTGAGATGTCAGTGCTCGCTAAAGAACCCCAGGAGTTCCAGATCATCCAAAGACCTCCACTACGGCGTCCCGGCATATCCCGAGTCGCAAACCCCCCGCACAACCAAACTAAAACCTGTCTTTTGTGCCGATAATGTCACCGAAAATGAGGCACCAACGATAACGAAGAGAACAACGATATGTCAGTGCCTGTCGTCTCTAAAGACACTTGAAGAGTCACGATCTTTTTTTTTTAAACACGCCGCGTCACCAGCTAACAGCGCCTGATTCATCCGCGTTAACGACTTGAACGCGAGGTCAGGGTTGAGCGTGTGGGCGAGGACGGCGTTTCTTTTCGGCGCCGACGCCCACGGCTTCGCGATGCTGTGAACGACCCCGCATCGCTGCTGCTCGCACAGTGACTACTGGGATTCAGGGAGGGGACCTCGAAAAACACGCGAGAAAAAGCACCCCCCCCCCCCCCCCCCACACACACACACACGTAGGAGCGCTAGTGCCATACGCTTCTTCAGGGATCTTTATACTTTTTTTTGCTGCGCGGATGTGGCCGCGGCGGGTCGCGTGTGGGAAGACGCGCGTGCTCCTGCATGGTGCCCCCGACAACGACGGAATGTTCGTTCGGCATGCAGGCACCGAGCGCGCGCGTTATGACTGCTTTTTTTTTCTCTTCATTCTTTTCGCCGGTAACGAGAGGGCGAGTTCGGAGAAACATACCAGCGGCGCAACAATGACGCTGCGGCGGCGGCAGGAAAGAAAGCTAGCCTGGCGCTATTCAGCGGCGTCGCATGCGTGAAGTGGCCTTGCTGGTCCGTTGAGCAACGTCCAGATAGCGTTTGCGCCCTTTCGCTGCTCGTTTTTCTGTCGCTTATACGAGCGACCGTCTGGTGCGTGTTAGTGCAGCCACCGACGCTTTCGCAAGTGACACAAAACTTTTTTTTTTCTTTTGTCGGCGGCGCAGTCGCCGCTGTCAGAAACGCCGCACGTACCCCTTTCCTCTCGGAGAATACCGCGAGTGTGACGTCACCCGCTGTCCAGGACCGCCTTGGCCCGGACGGACCTCCAGCTGGTAAACACCGAAACATCAGTAGCACAATGGTGGAGCTTTTAATGCGAGGAGGAGCCCGTGGTCTGGCTCGGCCGAGTGCCGGCCAGGTAGCCCCGAAGGCGTTGGACTTACCGTGTCTCGTGTAAAGTGATCGATCCTTCGTGGGTCCTCAGTGGTACTCCACAAGAAGGCGCTTCGTTAGCCGGACTGTCAGACAACGGCGACCACCGCTTCGCGCGGCACTGAGGCACATCCTCGCGTTGTTCGCCGCAGGTGGAACGCCGTGGGACACGTCCTCTTCAGCGTACTCGTCGGGCACAGCCGATATCCTGGGCACGCATTGGTCGTCGTAATCCCGCAAGGGCCCGCGCAGCTGATGCGTCCGTCGCCTGCCGCTGCTGGTGTTGCGCGTCTCTCGTCTGTTCGGGAGCCGCCAACTGCGTGCCGTGCCGGCCGAAGCGGGGACGGGATTTGGGAAGGCAGCAGCAGGATTAGCTGGATCCGTCCTCGCACATGGAGAAGAAGGACTCGGCTGCCAATGACGTCTCGCGTGCGCCGACGGGGGTTCGGGAGGCACGTCTCCGTGTGGCCCTAGCGCAGGCCTTTGTGGAGTGACGCTCGAACTGGTTGGGCCGGTTCCCGAGTGCGTCGCCGCAGAGGGGGTGAGGGGCGGGAGGGGTTGGTGGGGTGAGGGTGTTCGCGCTTGGCTGCCGCCGCTGCCACCGCCCGAGAGTCTTTGGGTAAAGAGCGCGTCGCCGGTGCCGCCGCCGAGCTGTTTTCTTTCTGCCTTTTCCAGCGTGCGTCACGCGTTCCAGTTAAAGCCCCCGTGGCTTCTCACGGGCGCGCCGTCGGTGGTTAGCGCAGGGGCGCGTGGGGCGCAGGGGCGTCTTGGGGCGTCGCACCGTTCGGGCGTCCGCCCACGAAGCGGCCTGACGCTTATTTCCAGCCGCTTAACCGCTCGGATCGCCTTGTTTGACAGTGGTTAAGGTGACCTCGTCGAAAACGTGGAAGCAGAGCCTCCGCGACTCAGCCGGCCGGGCCATCTTCTGCTCACACACCGCCCCTCGGAAATAGATGCCAGCGCTGGTGGAAATCGGAGCCGGCTGCAGAGCGTGGGACCTCCTCTAGCTGCTCTGGGTCGTGCTCCGTGGCCAGGCCTTGACGAACAGGCGCGCTCAATTAGGCTGCGTCGGAGTCGTTGTGCTCATCCGGTCTCTGCGTGTTGGGGTACTTGAGCGCGTGGCCCTATCGTATGTGCGCCGCTATAGTCCGCGGACATGTGGGGGAGCTGTAACCAGAAACATTGCAAGCGCGCCCAGCTGGGGCATCGTCAGGCTAGTCGCCGCTGCCAGCAGGGTCGTTCTGTGTGTTGCACGCTGCCAGGCTTTGTTTTCCCGAAGGCCCTTGACCTCACAAGGATGCGACTTTCGACGCCGTGGGCTTCGGGGAACTGATACGCGCGCGCTCATGATTGTTGCGAGTCGTGCTTTGGTGTGCACGAGCGAAAGCGTCTTGTAACGCCGGCCTCCGGTTACGAGGCCTCGCGTCGCTATCGAGGCTCTGTATCGCTGCAGGAGAAGAATGCACGACGAAGGAGAAAAAAAAACCAGCGTGCGTTTGTGTTTTCCGTTGGACCCATGGCGAAGCGTTGGGCGAAAGATGCTGCTTCGCTCTCACAAATATCTCCGTTAAGTAACTCGTGTAGGCGGTGTAGAAAAAATGATGGAGCGCGAAACTTGTTTCTGATTGAAAGCGATTTGCGCCAGGAATGTGCCGCTTTATAATATTTATTTCGCGCGGCGTGGGTCGAATCCTGACGTCGCTGTAGCTTGGAGGCGTAGCAACCGTGGTCTCGCGAGCGACAGTGTCGTCCTGTTTGAACGAGGCTAACAATGAGAGTCTCTTTATCGTGGTTATGAAAACTGGGTGAATCAGCCCACCTGGAACGTTTGGTTTGGTTTATGAGGTTTAACTTTCCAAAGCGACTTAGGTTAAGAGGGACGCCGTAGTGGCTGACCCCGGTAGATCCAGACCAGCTGGTGCTCTTTAACGCGCACTCACATCGCACAGTACGCGGGCCCCTAGCATTCCGCCTCCATCGAAATGCGACCGCGGCGGCCGGTATCGAACCCGCGTGTTACGGGTCAGCAGCCGAGCACCGTGACCACTGAGCCACAGCGGCGGGTTCTGTAAGATTCAGGAACGATGGTAAGTTTCCGAGGGGTCCGTGAGAGGCAAATGAAAGCGCACTCAGAGTGTTGTTAGTGGCTGAAACAACGCTGCATCCGCCGCGGTGGCTTTGGCGGTCGGACAGACCATGCACTCTTACCGGTAACGGAGCTTTAAAAAAAAGATAGAGAGGAACAAACGACTCATTGCAGGTGTCGCACCAGCGGCCAATTTCGCGACCGAATAAATGCGTGCGTCGACACCGAATTTGAGGTGCGGATCCCAGGGGTGCACACCGCGATAAGAAACTTTCCCCGGAGAATTCCAAGCATCTGAGGACGCATCCAAACGCTTACTTTCCCCAATCTTCACCACCTACACCGCATTCACCAGCATTATACGCAGATATATGTCCTTGGTGTGGTGGTATATACCCATATTCACGCACATTACATGGCCATGTGTCAGATAAACCGAACCACTTAACACCGCACAACGCGGCGCTGGAGCAGTGGGAGGTGACGCTGGCCATCGGCACCCTGGAAGACCAGGAGGCGCTAGTAGCCATTGCCAAAACGTCGGCGGGAAGCCACTGGAGTCTTGGACTGAACACCCCACCCACAATCTGCTCCGGTCTCCTTTTTAGAAATAAATGTTTATTCTCTCTCTTTCGCCGATATGTGAGACAGATACTGCGACATTCCTTTCCCCCAAAAAACAATTTTTTTTAAATAGAAATTTGACTGATTACAACGCACTTAAGGAAAATGATGAGTCATTGCGCTTATAGGCAGGAGGATTAGCGGCGTCAGTTAAATAACAAGAGCGAAGTAATATCTTAGCTGAAGTTAGAAACAATATTAGAGATCTGTCGGACGGGCCTGTGTCATGCAGCGCGCTTGCAAGGGCGAATTGGAATGGGTAGCACACCGAGGGAGCAGTGGACGTAAGTTTGGGTGAAACCTGGCGGACAAGCAGGTTCGACGTTGCCCCTCTCGAATGCTCGAACATCCATGCACCGTCGGCTGTAGAACGCGAGATCCCTAACCTCGTCACCCGCGTCATCGAGTCTCGAGCGAAAGCGAATGAACGGGAACCACCGAGATATGACGTCTTGCGCGGTCGCCTGCCGATTTGTGTCCGACGGTGTCTTGCCGGGAGCCACTTGCTTGAGCCGCCAGGAATCTTAATTAGTTGAAAGCGAAACTTGAAAAAAAGAACGCGACGCACAAATGGAACCGGACTCTCGGCTGCTTTTTTTTTTTTTTTCCCTCTGCTTGCGGGCATTTGAAGTTCGGTTTTGGGCGTGGATATCTGTGGCGCACGAAACATTGCAGCCGTGTAATCTACAACATGTTGCTCCGTCCCAGATTTGGGTCCGGTTAATTGTGGGACCCTCTTCACCGCCATTCGCAGCTCGACGTTTGTGAGTCAGCAAGCAGACGGACTTAATTTCTCTTTCTAGCAGTCGCATCTGCAGAACTCTCGAAAAGTGTCCGCTTGTGGCGGATAGCGGCAGTTAGTTTCAGCGGCTATGAGACAGTGTGGTTGCTCGCCCAAGGCACATTGTGCTAGTGGCGTTACAGGTGTTCCTTTATTTTTATGCACTCTTGTTATCCGTAGTGACCTTCACGGGAGTTTATTGCATAAGGGGCCGCTACCATCTGATCTATAAAACGTTATACATTAATGAACGATACGTCGAACATAACATTAAACAATAAAAGATGTGAACATTGCTTAAGTGACCCTCAAATGAGACGATGCTGTTGGATTCTTTTCGTTTTTCTTCTTGTCCCTTGCCGCCCTGTCCTCCTCTCCCTCGCCGTGTAGCAGTTGGAGCGTAATACTGTGACTGAGCGCATGCATTACCTTGGGAACACTGAATATTCCGGGTCGCCTCATTGCGTTACTTCGTGTTAATTCGATGCGCATTTAATAAGCTCGGATCGCGGGGACGCTGAATAACAGAAGCATTGCACCAAATCTGTAATTAGATATAACGATGCCGATGGAGACGGCAGGGATCTGTGACCCGGAAGACAGTGAAGTGGCACATGTGGGGAAAGGCGTTCCAGACCCCTTCAAGCGCCTCTTGTATCCATAGACACTATCGTACGTGGAATGAGACACAGTGCGATCGCCAACTTAATGTGATTTCCTGACTGCATTTCGTGAATACTTTTCACCTCCGCTGCTTACGCAGTGTGTCTTCGATTTGACTTTTTAGGGGTCGCGATGAAAGTGTAAGCGTGGTTATCATTTATCTCGTACAACCGTAGCCTCTGCACAACTTGCCTGATCACTGTGTAGTGGCACTTAATTATTTATTATTATTATTATTTTTTCACCGTGGTCAGAGTCCCTGGCTGTTATATTACGTCGGCGAAACTTAGGACGTCCCGTGCCTGTCTTGGTGAACACCGCCTGTCTCCCATTTCTTGTGAGATTCGGGGCACCTCTCCGTACAGCCATTCTTCGCACCGTGCAGCACTTCGAGGCAGCGCGCGGGCCCCCTTTTTGCCGTCCTTAACTGCGCGCCTTCCGCTTAACGCGTTGTTGGGAAATAAACGTCGCTTAGCGCGCGCTCCCCGAACCCCGCGGCTTATATATCTCGTTTCATCAGTGTGCATTATGCCTTTTCATTCCGGCTGCTTTGGCGTCCTTTGTGACTCCGTGCGCCGAAGGGTTGCCTAAGCGTATTATACGCTTCGCTTTTCGACATCCTGCATGGCCGTCGTTTCGAAGTCGCGCGGTTGTGGGTTGAGAATGGAGAGAGATTGAGCGAAGGGGGGGGGGGGGGGGGGTGGGGGGGGGTAGGGAAGAAATCTCCAGTGCACGGGGTCGTGACTGTCGAGCGCCATCGAAACGGGCCTTTTCTTCCTTTTCTGAGCGAGGAAGCTGAAAGAAGTCTTTACGCCTCCCAGGTCTTTAGGCCACCCAGTAGAGACCTCTCTCTCTCTCTCTCTCTCTCTCTCTCGTGGCACCGCTGTCCAGTGTGTGGGGGGCAGGGGGGGGGGGGGGGGGGGGTTGAGTGGAGGCGGGCTTCGCGGGATGTTGGTGTTGTTTTCGCGTGTCACTTTCTTCGCCGCGGGTCCCTTTCGGCGTTTCCTGGTTTCTTTTTTTTTTTCGGCCCTCAGTGACAACGCGGAAAACGAGAGCGCATTTAATTGTCGAGGCCCGCGCGAACGGAAGTGAAAGGTGGACCGCTTAAAAAAAACACGTAACGGTGCGTGGTATCTCGGCGCGACATCGGGCACTGCACGATGCCATGGGGCGGTCTCCATTTGTTCCTTAAAGAAAGCAATGCATATAAGGTAATAGTAGCTGAAACACGAGGACAATTAAGTTCCGCTGGGTCTATATGTATCCACTTGGGGATCGTCGGTGACAAGAGAGCTGATGCGTGTGCTGCACGCGCTCCAGCGCCGAAATGGGGGAAAAAGAAGTAAATGTACCGTATAAAGATGACACAAGATATATACAGAGTAAACTGAGAGCGAAATAGCGGGCTTCGCGGGACAACGAACTGAGAAACAAATTGCAGTTACATCCGTCATCGAGGAATGGAAAGCACGTGGTTGTCAAGAACGCTTCGTGGAAGTAATTTTAAATCGCCTTCGTGTCGTACGCGCACAACTGAAACACACAACTTCAGCTTCATCAAGCAAGATCAAACGAAGTGTGAGCAATAGACCACGTCATATTCTCACGTATAGAACTCCAGAAGCTAAGGAAAAAAAATGTTTTATTCAGTTTTACAACAAACAGATCTCCTTCCACCCCAGCGCCAGTCCTGTCGTTTTGTGTCGGACCTTGTCTATTCGCGCTGCTTCTTATTATTATGAATTCTGACCAACAAGCCCAAATCAAGACTATAGTTCACTAGTCGGATACAACTCAAGAACAAAGCGGCAGGTGCCCCTCAAAGGAGGCCCTCCGGCCAATGGCGTTGTCGACCGATTTTCATGATGGCGCTGTTGATCCCTTATTTTCACATCCTGTATTTGTACATAGTGTATATTGCCGCCCTATGCCTATATCATTTCTTACTATCTCTCCCCCATTTCTTTCCCTCTCCCTGTCCTTTTATTCCCGCTAGTCGGAGCTCAGGTGCTTTAGGCTTCGGCAGTAAATGCCGCGGCATTAGCAACATCTTTTCATTCCGTTGTTATTTTTTTATTAATAAATATCCACTAACAACAACTGTTGACCCCGATTAATTCATGGCTATTCCTCTTTCATCTGCCACCCCTCGCGATTTCACGCTGACAGGTCAAAGGGCATTAACCACGACGTCATGAGAATCGGTCAACGTCATTGGCTGAAGGGGTTCTTTTAAGGGGCATTGGCCGCTTCGTTGTTGAGCTGTATCCGAATAAAGCCTTGAGGGCCCGAAAATCGCGAAAAATTTCTCTTTGAATAGGGCATTTTTGAATATACAGCCCATCTTCTGCATATCTACGAATTTATTCATTCCCTGGGTCAGTGTTTTCGCTGTAATCCCACATTATAAGGCGCAAACGAGCTCATTCCTGTTTGTTTCTCCTTGTTTTCTCAAAACGCAATTTTTTACTGTTTTCTAGTTTACAAAGAGTATATCTTTGCATCTAGAGCTGATAAAGGAATAACTTTGATTGCATTATGCTGCTAAATGATTAAAGTATACAGTGTTTGGAAACGATTTCTCGATTTGTGCTTGCAGATTTTTTTTGTGCACTCAATTTAAACTACTTGTCAATAAGTTCTCGCTACATTGAACTTCAGCAGGTTGTTAAATAGTTAATATTGCCTAATAAAAAAAGTACTTCCTTCATTGTATTCCTTGTGCTTTATACTATCTAGCCATATGTTAATAATAGTTTTCTTATCAGTGTTTTTTCTTTTTTTTGCAAAATAAAGGAGTGAAAATATCTACTATCATCAAGACTAATTGACATATCGGAAAAAATGTCGCATTTATGAAATCATCGTAAACAACTGAAAAGGACTGCGCATTTTCATTGCATTTAGTCCAATAATAAAGAAAAAAGATGAGGCCTCTGTCCCTCCTTAAGAGAGAGAACATTGCTGCTGCATTTCAGCCAGCTATCGCGGGCAGAATAATCGCAAGGCTAATCCCACCTGTTGCTCACTGAAGTCTGGACTAATCGCTGCTTGCAAAGGATTAAATGGGGCACCTACTCCAATTTTCTGTATTTTTTTGCTATATCTGTGTTTCACCAAAATGGGAAGAACAAGAAAAAGACCAAGATCTTCCGCCCTCTAGCGGGCGCGAAACAATAGTCGCGTACCGCCCCACCTGCAATGGCCAAGTGCTCCTGGAGGCAGTGCGTGGAATCGGCGGAGGACGCGCCAGGCGGCTGTGCTCAGCGTTTTACAGTCGTCACTCATGCGGCTGCACACGGGGTGTTTGTGATGCGTACATGGGGAATGGGAGTGCGTACACGCGTGGCATACGTACACGCGACGCGCCGTAGGCGAGGCTAACGCGACGGACAGTGCGCTGACCCCCTCCCCGCAGCGTTGTCAGCGATGTTCAGGAATGTGTAAGCTATAGCGATGAAACTGTAGAGCTCGTGGCGTCATCAGCGGTTCTTGTGCGGACAAAGCGATTGGGAAACGACCAGTTTTGCTATACAGCGAGCGCTGTGTGTTTTGCCAGCGCCTCGCGAGCCAGAAAGAATGAAAAAGGACAGTTATGTCTGAGGTATGTTACTCGTCATGTATGCCTTTCATTAAGCGAATATGGCGCCTCACAATGCCAGTTATCACACAGTAGAGGTTCGATAAGCATGCGAAGAGAGAGAGGGAGCCTAGCCGTTATTATTTCGAACTTGTTTTGATCTCTCTGCTCGTGATTTTTCGCGCTGACGTTTGCGACGGGCGCGATTTTTAAAGGACGGATCGCGATCACGATAGAGCGATTTTTGTTTTGTTTCTGTGGCTGACAAATCTGGGCACGCGGAAATAACAGTGCATGTCGGGTTTGCTTAGCACTGCTGACGCATACGCTGGGCTGCACAGTATTGCAGTCTGGAAGCTACCCAGAGATCTCCGGTATATGCATGGTCTCGGTACGTTAAAAAAGTTATTGCTGTTTCAAAGCAGCCTTGTAGGGTTTAATATGCAATAACTTGCGTTGTAATCCAGTTGCTGTTGCTTAAAATTTCTAAACAAGCAGTGGTGTGTGAACTTATTTACTTTTGAAAACCCATTCTACGTCCACTGACAGCACCGTTAACAGCGCGTGGCGGACCTGCAGACCCCATTCGTGGCTGGGAGATCGTAGAGCCGCAGACGTGACAGCGAACTTCATTCCCCAACTCAAGAGTCGCGCGCGAATAGTTCTTCGCCGCGGGGGGAATAGTTCTTCGCCGTCACGCGCTGTGCGCAGGGTATCGCTTCCGCGTGCGCTCCATCAGCGAGGAAGCTTATGAAGACCGCGTCAACGCGCGAGGAGACGGCCGATTCGGGGCATACGATGTCTGCCTGCAACTGTCGACGACGCGCTTGGGAACCCTTCTTTCCGCGTCGGTTTACTGTGTTTTTTGCTCTTGTCGGGGGTCCGTGCATGGGCCATTCTCTCTCGGTGCGTACACGTCCTCTGGGACGTCGTCGCTCGGTTCTTCCGCGTCCCGTCGTCTCCGTGATCGCATCGGCCGTGTGTGTGTAGTGAACAGGCACGCGCACCCCTCGATCGCCGCTGCATGCAGTGAGTCGTGACTGCGTACACCTTGGGACCCTGCTGGAGCGTAACACTTTCTCCGACCCGTGTGAGCCTCGTGTCTCGGGTCGTGTGTGAGGCCGCTGGTGGATCGTTGGGGTTAGATTGCGCTTTCAGCGTGGAATGTGGCTTCTCACGGTGGTGGCTGTGCGAGGGAGCTTTTTTCGTGAGGCTGGCGTCTTCGTCGCTGTCACTTACCCCGAAATTGAGTGACGTCATCGTTGTGTGACGGCCGTCAGGTGTGGTCGGTCATGTGGAGGAAGCGTCCGCGCGCTGATTGGCGTTGGACAGCATTCGTGTGAAGGGCGGGCTTCGAGTTGGTGGTCTTTCTTTATCGCGGGGCCACGCGCGGAGAAGGCAACGCGGGCTGTTGCTGTCACTTTGCGGCGTGTTCTTTTTCATGAATCTTTTTTTCTTCGCGGTTTTCGGCGAAATCGACTTCGAATCGTGAATCGAGACTTGCTGTTCCGTGCCGAGTCGGTTTGAAACCAGCGTGGAGGCGCAGCTATGTATTGCGAATTTCAGCCGAGGAAACCGTGCAGGTCGTGGCGGTGGGACGTCAAGGTGACGATCGAGTTTTGCAAAGATAGGGGCAGTGCCCGCGGCACTGCACAAGAATGAAACATCCTACAAGAAAAAAAAATACCATGAAACGCTAACAAGTAGCGTAGTCAGCGTGGAAAAACGAGTTCTTGACGCCTTCTATGACACGGCATGCGACCTGCACTCTGTTGCATTACGACGAGATCGCAGAATTTTCATCATTATATAAGCGCGGAAAACGATGTTTTGGTAGGTAATAAAATTTGGCAGGTATAAGGTGTCGATCGCAGCCGCATACTCAGTGGCGACAGCTGTACAGTCGCAGCCTGCTGGCGGCTGCGCCAGGCAGTGTGCGCTCAGAACCCGATGCGCCCAGACAACTGCGCACTTCATCGAAGCTAGGCTACGCAGCAACCGCTTTATTCGCATTGGCAGAATGTTTACGTACGTACATATGGTGTCTGGGCACGAGCACTATCTGTACACAACAGCTCCTATAGCGTGTGTTATCTTTATGGACCATTGTTTTACAGTCGCAAGTGGTAATCGAATAGACGTGATGGCGTGTGTCGCCTCTGCAGAATGAAAAGCAGAAAGGGAAAGGAACGAACGGAGATTAAATAAAATTGAAAACTGGTTTTGAATAAAGGAAGTGACGCAAACTGTCTCACATATCTCGGTGGACACCAGAACCGGCGCCGTAAGGGAAGGGATAAAGGAAGGAGTGAAGGTAGAAAGGTAGAGGTGTCGTAGTGGAGGTCTCCGGAATAATTTCGACCACCTGGGGATCTTTAACGTGCACTGACATCGCACAGCACATGGGCGCCTTAGCGTTTTTCCCTCCATAAAAACGCAGCCGCCGCGGTCGGGTTCGAACCCGGGAACTCCGGATCAGTAGCCGAGCGCCCTAACCACTCAGCCACCGCGGCGGGTAACCGGATCAGTAGAAAATTGGTTTTCGGGGAAACGAAATGGCGCAGTATATATCTGTCTCACACATCTCGGTGGACACCCGAACCGTGCCGTAAGGGAAGGGATAAAGGAGGGAGCGAAGGAAGAAAGGAAGATAGAGGTGCCGTGGTGGAGGACTCCGGAATAATTTCGACCACCTGGGAATCTTTAAAGTGCACTGACATCGCACAGCACACGGGTGCCTTTGCGTTTCGCCTCCGTCGAAACGCGGCCGCCGCGGTCAGGTTCGAACCGGGTGTTGCAGCTCAGTAGCCGAGCGCTCTAACCACTGAGCCATCGCGGTGGGTAGGGATAAAATTTTTTAATTGGTTTTTGAGGAAAGGAAATGGCGCAGTATCTGTCTCATATATCGTTGGACACCTGAACCGCGCCGTAAGGGAAGGGATAAATGAGGGAGTGAAAGAAGAAAGGAAGAGAGAGGTGCCGTAGTGGAGGGCTCCAGAATAATTTCGACCACCTGGGGATCTTTAACGTGCACTGACATCACACAGCACACGGGCGCCTTAGCGTTATGCCTCCATAAAAACGCAGCCGCCGCGGTCGGGTTCGAACCCGGGAACTCCGGCTCACTAGACGAGCGCTCTAACCACTGAGCCACCGCGACGGGCAGAGATGAAATCGGGTTATCATGTTTCGGGAATGTTTCTCTACCGTATAGCAGAGTGGATGCAGAGCGCAGTATACACGCTTCCGCGAGGCAGAGGAGTGCTGGCGCGGCGCGCTCGCGGGTCGGCTGCTCGCGAGCAGAATCTGAAGCGCGCGCACGTGGTCAGTGCGCGCACGTAGCACACAATGATGGTCGTGCCGTCAGGAAAACAGGAAAAGCGCCCCTTGAAAAGGAAGGCGGTGATCAATGGGGCAGCGTCAGCTGTGGTCCGCAGCACACACACACACAGCCGTGATGCGCCCGCGTACGCCTCATGCTGCCAACGATCGGTTTCCTTGTTCTCGAGCAGCGCGACGGATTGTGCGATGATCCATCTCCTCCACGTACGCGTGGTTGGCGCGCGTCCTGAGCCGTGGCGTGGAAATTGAGCCGAAGGTCAGCGCGGGTCGGATGCCGCTCTATGCAGACGAGAGCGCGGACTCTGCGCTGTCTGCCGTCTCTGTGGC
Organism: Amblyomma americanum; assembly: GCF_052857255.1. Taxonomy (NCBI): domain Eukaryota; kingdom Metazoa; phylum Arthropoda; class Arachnida; order Ixodida; family Ixodidae; genus Amblyomma; species Amblyomma americanum. Next base: position 191,924,793 of record NC_135500.1, on the reverse strand, counting down.
TGTAGGAGGCCCCGTATGCGTAATCAGCACTCGCAAGTTGTACGGTTCCTTTTTTGTGTCTCTTGCCTTTTTTTTCGCGAGTAAAACGCCTCGCCTTCAAACGCCCCGTCACTGTGGTTTGTCAGGTAACGAATGCCGTGAAAGAAAGCCGTGCACAGCTTGGCGCGAACCGGGAATCGAGCCTTGACCTCTGGAGTCTCAAGGCTGCGCGGAGCTCCCCACCGATTTGAGCCGTGAACTCGATCATCGCCAGCACGCGCTCGGAAGATGCTGCTAAGAATGCTCCGACTCCTCATCTGGAATGGGGACGAATTAATTTCGCGTGCGGTTTCGGGTTGTAACCCTAGTACGATGCGGGATGTACTGCGTCTTTTTTTGTGGGATAGTATAGTGAGCCTGTTGAGGCGTTTTCCCGGCGTAGTTGTGTCGCTGTCAATCTCGGTGAGGCGGCGTTTTTCGGGGCAAAGATTGTGGGACCCCAAATTGTCGCACTGGTGCGGGACTGATTGCGTTCGAATCTGTGTGAGATCTAGCACTGATTTGCTATATTCGCAACTTGCGCCAGCCATTAGTCGGGAGTCGAACCGTCAACCAACACATGCAAGGGTGTCTATGGTAGCGGGTCACACAGTGGTTGTCTATGGTTTGGTTGTCTGTGGCGAGCGGCTGTGCTATCGCATTGGCACACGTAATCAGCTACTAAGTGTGCTTTTGTCTGTCTGTCTGTCTCTCTCTCTCTCTCTCTCTCTGTGTGTGTGTGTGTGTTTGTGTGTGTGTGTGTGTGTGTGTGTGTGTGGTGTGTGTGTGTGTGTGTGTGTGTGTGTGTGTGTGTGTGTGTGTGTGTGTGTGTGTGTGTGTGTGTGAGAGAGAGAGAGAGAGAGAGAGAGAGAGAGAGAGCGCGATCTGTGCAACTCTGTCTTGGTTTTTAGTTTATCAGCGGTGTATTTTTCTTTCCGTGAGTTTTTTTGTTCTCTTCCTTTTTATTTTTTGCTGCCTCTTGGGTACCAAGCACTTAGTACTTCGGGTGAGCGGGTGGGGTCGTTGTCCTCCCGTTAAAATGCTCTCTCTCTCTCCTTGCTTTTGTGCATTTTTTGTCCGCTATAGATTCAGAGGGAATTTTCCGCATAAAAGTAGACATATTGCGGTGACATAGATGTGCAACTCCTAGCTTGTTCTTCCCATAATATTTGTTGCTATCCTTGTTCGAAAAGTCAAGGCCGTGCTACAGAAAATCCTGGTTTGTGTAAAAAAAAAAAAGAAGAGTGATTGCTGATAACGACCGGATTAAAAGCAATGCACATCACACCCGTTTATACGCACTGACGCGTGTGGATGCGTCGGGAATTACCGCCTGTGTTTATTTAAAATGGTACAGGTGAGCAAACGATGATGCTTATGGATTTTTATGGCGCAAGGGCATCTGCAGCGGCCAAAGAGCGCCATGGCACAAGGTGTTTTCGTTTACTCAAGGTCGGGTCAAAGACCCATTTGCCAAGCATTTTCGCCCTGAATAAGCTGAGCACCAGAGCAGGGGAAAGCTTGTACCCACTGTATCACCGCGGTGGGTACCGGCGGCACTGGGGATCGAACCCCGCACCTCCCGCATGCGAGGCGGATGCTGAAACCACTAGGCCACCGCTGCGGTAGCAAAAAAAAAAAAGAACGAGGGCAACAAGAGGGCATGAACAAACAAAGAAAAAAAAAACAAGAGGGGCAACATGACTTGCAGCCTCTATAGTTTACGACGGATGTTTGGTAAGTTTGGTGCTTTGATTTATAGCTTTATCATGAATTTGCGGAGTTTAATTTGAAAGCAAAGTTTATAGTGTTAGCGCTCATTTTCGCAGGAGCGCATCAATTGCGATGGTGTGAAGTGGACGTGCAGTGCACCTGATGCGGAGTATATATGAAAAGGCAATCAAGAAACAAAAGTTATAGCGTGGCGACAAAAATCATTTTTGAGCACGGCTTGTTTAAACGAACCTTGTAATTGCCGGAAATTACGACTGACATAGGCATTCATCGTCATTACGCACTGCGGGCTCGTCGCCAACATTGTCCCGTTTTCCTCATTTTAAGATTGGCAAAACAGCCGCAAGCGTCAAGAACACCGGAACGTCAACTATTGGGGGGCAGCGAAGCCAGCGACGGCCTTCGCCACTTACTTCGGATAAGAGCGAGAAGTTTCCCACGCCTGTATAATACGCACGGAGGGGCTGAACTCGACAGAACAGCGACGCCCAGGTTAACCAACACACGTCCTCTGGACGGGGATCGCCGCGGACCGCGTGCGACGGGGGTTTTATCGGCGTTTCAGCGGCTAATCGTTTCGTTTCGTTGGGGAATTGCCGGTGGTTGTGACTCCGACGACGCAGGCGTTAATTGAGCTGGCTGAGCGGCAGCGCGGCCTGTTCTTTTTCTTCCTAGAGGTTCTTGGCAGCGGTCGTTGTATGTGGCAGTAGGCTGCGCTGTATCGGGATACAACCCAGTCGAAAAAAAAAAAAAAACGCCAGAACCGTATCCAATTTGCGACAAAACGTTTTGTCGCTTTGTTCTATAACGGCAGTTTTTTGTTGTTTTGGAGTATTTTTTTTCTGTAATTTGTATTCCCGCAGTACTTTTCTGTTGCAACTACTCAAAATTGTGTTGTTACTACAAGTTCGCGGTAAAAAATTACAGGTTCGCACTTGTCCGCATATGAGCGGAATTGCGAATGTCTTTCCCTGTCCTCTCTTTCTCCTCCATTAGTTGTTGAAAAAAAAAAGTGCTTTATTTTTGTTATTTTTATTTTAGATTTCGATTTTTATTTCCAGTTTATTTTCTTTGTTTTGTATATTTGAATTTATTTTTGTTTTTAGTCTCTTTATTTGTATTTTTGTGTCAATACATGTATGCTGTTTATCAACTGTTGAGCGACAGTTCGTGCGGACGACTAACGTCCACAAACTGCCGTCCACAAACTTCCGTCCACGCCACTCATGAGCTAAGAAAGGCTTACGCCTTAAAAAAGCATTGCAGAAAATCTGTCATGACAACAGAAAATTTTCTGTTGTATTTTTTCGTTTGGGAAGAGTCCGCCGCTACGGTGTGGTGTGACTCGTTTCCCCTTGCTCCTCCTGTGGACGTCCGGCCGGTCACCGGAAATGGGGAGTTCAGCGCTGGTGCTTCCGGGGACAAGCATCGCCACAATGGTCATTCGTTCGCCCTCTCCACTTGGAGGAATGAG